>NC_139613.1:605000-844958 GCF_964270895.1 Podarcis filfolensis
CAATAAAAATGTTTTAAAATAAATATTAAAAAATCCTGCTGGCTGCTCCCAATATGACATTGCTGGCCTCCGGCACAGAGCAGTTCCAACATTCCTTGCTTTGTGAACCTGCTACCCATATAAAGCATATTATTTCCCCCACGTTATCCCCCCCCCCCCGCTGCTGCATTAGTTTGGTCTGCAAGGATCAGAATGCATGCATCCATCCTTGAGTTTCCAAACCACAAGGAGGAGTCAGGTGGGTAGTCGGGTTGGGCACGCTGCCCAACTGAGCCCAAGGGAGGTGCCCTCCAAGGTCCAAGCCTGGAAAGACCCTGAGCCTGGTCCTGGGTGGAAATGGTCCCTAAATCTGGAAGGAGCCCATGGGGCACAGCTTGTGCTGCACCTATGGAAAGTAGCCAGGCTGGGTGGTGGCGGTGGGGAGTTAGAGGGAGAGAAGGGGAAGGGTGATATCCTGCCTCTGGCTCACAAAGCCAGAGTGTAGTGGTTAGAGTGTGGGGACTTCTGGGTTAGCGCCATCGGCAATGGCAGAGTTCCTCTGACTGAGAGGAACCCACTCCGCGAAAATCGGGTCTTGCCGCCGCGGCGAAGGCGGAGACCCTTCAAAAATCCCAGGCGGAGGAAGCCTGGGAACGTGGGATTCGGCTGACACCAGGAGCGCCTCCCCTACTCGCAGGGAAACCCTTTTTCGGGGATCCGAAGCGACATGGGGTGAGCGGTGTGGTGTCTTGAATCAACCGCTATTTTTACGGAGTGAAACCGCACAGCCGTTGCCGGAGAGCGCTGACTTTTTCCTGTGGACAATTGGACTCTAAACAAGTACCCATGAGTAGAACGGAAAATTGGATTAAGAAACATTTTAATTTGGCACTGAAGCGGGAAGGTTCTAAACAGGAAGTCCGCCTTCCGCTTTTGTAAATAGACTAAAGCAAAAATTGTGCAAGCTAAAGTCTGGAAAGTCGTATATAAAGGTCTAAATTTCCTTCAGTTTCAACCACCAAAACCCCTCTTGGAAGTAGGAGAAAAGAGGGGGAATTTTGATTGTTCAAGCCTGCAGGAGAGAGAGTAAAGAAAGATAAATTTCCACCGTCTCAAACCTGGGAACGGGGTGTCAGAGACAGAAATTTCTGGGGAAGTTCATTGACTGTTAATGGAACGTCTTTTGACAGATAGTTAAAGAAGAGAAACAAATTGATTCCAATGTTGCCTTTTGCATTTAAAAGAAACAAAAAAATTGAAAAATGAAAGTAACTTTCTTTTGTTGGACCTGCTTTCAAAAGATGGATACAAATGGAAATTGTCTCCTCTAGAGGGAGCTTGTTAAATTGTTGTTGGAGTCGATCTGGGGATTTCACAGCTGTGGTGATTAGGATCGTGGGACCAGACTCTGACCTTGAATAAAAATGTGTTTAGAAGAAGTTTTGGTGCTTGCTTTTTGCAAGACAAGCGCTTTGTTGGACCAGATACATGAGAAGATGGATTTGATGACTGTTGCAGTTAAAAACTTTGGACAAACAGTGAAGACTTATATAGAAACCATTCAGGAACCAACCCAGGAACCTGTTTTGACAGGGCAAGTGCAAATGCAGAAGACAATGGAGGAGGTTGCTGCTGAACCTCAAGTAATACAAATGGAGAGATCTGAGGCCCTGCAGGAGCACAAGCCGCTGTTCTTGAAGAATGAATCTGGAGCGGGCCAGGGGGGTCTGGAGTTGTGGGGGCTCTTAATTTTGGAGGGACTTTGAAACATGTTTTTAAATACTTTCTGGACTACACTGCTGACTGTGGGGAATGGGGCTGTGGGGAATGGGCTGATCTGCTGAGGGGAGATGGAGATATCTTTGGGTTGGAGTCTCCCCGAGACCTACTCCTCAATGAGAAAGGAAAGAAACTAAGAAAGAGATCAACAAAAGACAAGGTAAAGTGCAGGTATAAACAAGAAGAAGATCTGCAGAAGGGACATGGAAAAGACTTAAGAGCCCGGACATAAGATTACCAGGTTGATGGACTAGATGGAATGGACATTAAGGACTGACATAACCCGAGACCAGGAAGAAGAGACGTTGGATGAAGATTGGAAGAAAGTTTTTAAAAACTTATTTTGGGAATTAGTGTAAAATTAACGAGTATTAGGAAAAATGTTGGAATGAAACTATTTGGCTTTAGTAGAAATGATATAAGGAGTTATGTATAAATAAGTATTAAGTTTTAAGCTCTAAGGTATTTTATGGTAAGATAAGGTTAAAATAAATTAAGGTCAACTGAATGACAGAATATAGTGAAAGATGGAAAGGATTTGCTGAGTTAATTAATAGGTTAGACTGTTAAGATAAAAATTTGAAGCTGTTATAAAGATGTTATAAAGATGCTGTTATAAAGATGAATGTATTGCCAAGAATGTTATTTTTGTTTCAAACATTTCAAATTTTGGACAAAATGGATTGTTTCAAGAAGTGGCAGAGAGACATTTCTAGATTTGTCTGGCAGGGCAAGAAGCCCAGAATAAAATTTAAAATACTAACTGATGTAAAGGAAAGAGGTGGATTTGCCCTGCCAGACCTTAAACTTTATTATGAATCAGCAGCATTCTGCTGGTTGAAAGAATGGCTGCTTCTTGAGAACACAGACATTTTGGATCTAGAAGGTTTTAATAATGTTTTTGGATGGCATGCATATTTGTGGTATGACAAGGTCAAAGCATAGAAAGCATTTAAAAACCATATTGTCAGGAAAGCATTGTTTAATGTCTGGATAAGATATAAAGACTTATTTGAAAATAAAACCCCAAGGTGGTTGTCACCGATGGAAGCAAAGGCTCAGAAAAAACTCAATATGGAGGCCAAATGGCCGAAATATTGGGAAATTTTGGAGCAAGAAGGAGACAAATTGAAATTGCAGAGTTTCGAGAAATTAAAAGATAAAGTGCGAGACTGGCTTCACTATTATCAAATAAGGGAGGCCTACAAGCTGGACAAAAAAATTGGCTTCCAGGTGGAGAAATCAAAATTGGAAACAGAACTGTTAGATCCTAAAACAAAGATACTTTCTAGAATGTATAACTTGCTGTTAAAATGGAACACTCAGGATGAAACGGTCAAATCTGTTATAATTAAATGGGCACAAGATGTTGGACATAACATTATGTTCGCTGACTGGGAACAGTTGTGGACCACAGGTATGAAATTTACGGCATGTAATGCCTTAAGAGAGAATATTATGAAAATGATATACAAGTGGTACATGACACCAGTCAAGCTTGCAAAAATCTATCATTTGCCCGATAATAAATGTTGGAAATGTAAAGAAAATGAAGGTACATTCTTTCATCTTTGGTGGACGTGCCCAAAGATTAAGGCTTTCTGGGAGATGATATATAATGAAATGAAAAAGGTATTTAAATATACCTTCCTGAAGAAACCAGAGGCCTTTCTCCTGGGCATAGTTGGCCAATTGGTGCCAAAGAAGGATAGAATTTTCTTTATGCATGCTACAACAGCAGCAAGAATACTCATTGCAAAGTATTGGAAGACACAAGATTTACCCACCCTGGAAGAGTGGCAGATGAAGGTGATGGACTATATGGAACTGGCGGAAATGACTGGCAGAATCCGAGACCAGGGAGAAGAGTTGGTGGAAGAAGACTGGAAGAAATTTAAAGACTATTTGTGGAAACACTGTAAAATTAATGAATGTTAAAATGATGTTGGATTGAAATTAAGTGGCATTAGCAATAAGGTTAATAAGAATATGTAAAAATGGATTGATAACGTATGAAAATATATAGTTATAATATGTTGAGATATAGAGTTAAGATAAACGAAAGAGGGTAAGGATTTGCTGAATCAATCATGTGAATGGGAATACAAAAAAGGGAGGTGTGAGGAGGTCAGGGAAACAAGCAAATGAAAATTAAGACAGAAAAACTAATTTGCTTTTCTAATTTTTTTTATTTATCTTTGTATGCCTTTTATATCTTTTTATATATGTCTTTTTGCATTTTTTTCTTTTTGTTTTCTTTTTATACTGTAATTCTTTGTTTTTTGTGAAATTTCAATAAATATATATATTTTTTTAAAAATAGACTGTTAAGATAAATTACCCAATAAAAATTGAGAAAGATGGAAAGAATTTGCTGAAACAAATAACTAAACTAGAATACAAAAAGGGAGGTGTGACGAGGTCGATGAAACAAGTAAATGAAAGATAAAGATATGGAATATTGGATGTGTCTTTTTTATTGTTATTGTTGTATTTTTAATGTATTTTTAATGTATTGTAATGTATGTTTTGTTAAATTTTTTGTTGTTTTCTCTTCTTCTTTTCTCTGTAATTTTTAAACTTCTAATAAATATCATTTTAAAAAAAATAGAGTGTGGGGCCCAGGTTCTTCTTGGAATAACAGGTTTGGAATTGCCCAAAAAAGATGTTAGATTGTTTTTGTATGCCACAACTGCATCTAGAATTTTATTAGCTAAGAATTGGAAAACACAAGAAGTGCCAACAGGGGAGGAATGGCAGATGAAGATGATGGACTTTTCGGAGCTAGCCATCCTGACTGGAAGAGTCCGCGGCCAGAAGGAGGAGGAGTACCAGGAGGAATGGATGAAATGCAAAGACTATTTAGTTATTTGCAAGTATTTGAAATACTTGCAAATAACAGATAGGCTTAGGATTTAAATATGTGATGTTATAGAATAATATGTTTAAAGTAAAGATGAAAAGAAAGAAAGATGTTAAGTGATTAAGTAAATTTTATGAGAAACTTGTTTTGGAAAATTGTTACAATGATATATATTGAAATTCAGCCAGGGGGATTTGAGGAAGTCACTTAACAATGTTACTAAGAGTGGACTAAGTACAGTTAGGATTTATGTTTGTTTGTGTGTTTATAAATTTTGGAAAATCAAAAAAAAAAAATTGGGGGGGGGGAATAGAGTGTGGGGCCCAGGACCTGGGAGAGACCAGGGTTCCAATCCTCCCACTCGGCCAGGATGAAGCCAGGCCAGCCACCCCCTTCCTTGCCCAAGATTTGCTGTTTGGAGGTGGCTCTGCCAGACAGCTCCATGGCACTGCCACTTTTCCCTTGAAAAAGGTCAGCGTGAGAACAGAGGGCATTTTAATCAGCATCCTTCTGCCCAGGGCCATAGGAGGAGTCCAGGGCCCAGATGGCTGGGGTTTTGGGCACTCAGAGCCCTGCCTGGCACCTTGCCCACTGTGTGCCACCGCCCGTTCCCCTTCAGCACAGAGCTCCAGCAGCTGCTGCGCCTGAGCTGAAGTGAGGCAAAGACCAAGGGGCCGAGGAGACTCCCCTGCTGCCCTTTCTCCTCCTCCTCCCCCCAAATTGGAGGGGGGGGTTGCTTGCTTTTGTCCCTCTGCCTGGCAGGCCGGCTGTGTTTCTCTGCGCTTCAAGTTTCCCTGGGCACAGGCTCCACCTCTCCGCCTCCTGCCCTTCCCGTCCTGGCTCGGCGCTCCTTCCTGGGCAGACGCGGAGAGCCGACACGGGCCATGGCCACAGCTTTCGCCCCCAAGGCTAGCCAGGTTCTGATGACCCCGGAACCGCACTACATCCCCGGGTAAGGGCAGAGGTTGCAGCCGGCAGGCAGCCCAGGACAGAAGAACTTCCTGGGAGCCCAGTGAGTCGGGGCACTGCCCTTTCTCCAGCGGCTCTTTTCCTGCGCGTGAGGATCAGGCTATATACCTGTGTCTCTTCACACCCTTGCGGGTCTGTGGGGGCGCAGGAGTGCCAACTTGGCCCTGCGACCGTGGGTGCCGGGGGCGCCATGAAGCGTGCACGGCCCTGGCCCTGAAATTTGTGGGTGCCTGGCCCCTTCATGGGGAGTTTTGTGGGTGTTTGGGCACCCAGGGAGTTGGCACCTATGTGTAGGTGTGTGGAATCGATGCGCAGGCTTCTTCCCGACACCAAGAGAGGGAAAGGGTCCCCTTTGGCAGGATTTCTGGTAGGTGGGGGCAGGAATCACAATGCGGGGGGGGGGAGCTGGCAGCACAGCAACCCTTCTCTCCCCCCTCCCGTTCCTCATCCGCGCAGCTCCATCAGGCTGCGCTTCTCTCGCTACCCTCTCTGTGTACAGCAGCTGCCATAGCAACCCGGCAGTAAACCTGGGGAGGGGAGGGTCACCCAGGAACCGAACAGGACGTAGGGCTAGATGGGACCTTGGCCTGATCCAGCGACAGTCTTGTGTTTTGTTGTTGTTGTTTAGTCCTTTAGTCGTGTCCGCCTCTTCATCTCCCCCTGGACCAGAGCATGCCAGGCCCTCCTGTCTTCCACTGCCTCCTGCAGTTTGGTCAAACTCATGCTGGTAGCTTCGAGAACACTGTCCAGCCATCTCGTCCTCTGCCGTCCCCTTCTCCTTGTGCCCTCCATCTTTCCCAACATCAGGGTCTTTTCCAGGGACGCTTCTCTTCTCATGAGGTGGCCAAAGTCTTGGAGCCTCAGCTTCAGGATCTGTCCTTCCAGTGAGCACTCAGGGCTGATTTCCTTCAGAATGGAGAGCTTTGATCTTCTTGCAGTCCATGGGACTCTCCAGAGTCTCCTCCAGCACCAGAATTCAAAAGCATCCATTCTTCGGCGATCAGCCTTCTTGATGGTCCAGCTCTCACTTCCATACATCACTACTGGGAAAACCATGGCTTTAACTATACGGACCTTTGTTGGCAAGGTGATTCTCTGCTTTTCAAGATGCTGTCTAGGTTTGTCATTGCTTTTCTCCCAAGAAGCAGGCGATCATGGAGCCCAAAAATGTAAAATCTCTCACTGCCTCCATTTCTTCCCCTTCTATTTGCCAGGAGGTGATGGGACCAGTGGCCGTGATCTTCGTTTTTTTGATGTTGAGCTTCAAACCACATTTTGGGCTCTCCTCTTTCAGCCTCATTAAAAGGTTCTTTAATTCCTCCTCACTTTCTGCCATCAAGGTTGTGTCATCTGCATATCTGAGGTTGTTGATATTTCTTCCGGCAATCTTAATTCCGGTTTGGGATTCATCCAGCCTTTCGCATGATGACTTCTGCATATAAGTTAAATAAGCAGGGAGACAATATACAGCCTTGTCGTACTCCTTTCCCAATTTTGAACTAATCAGTTGTTCCATATCCAGTTCTAACTGGAGCTTCTTGTCCCACATACTTGTGTTCCATGATTGCTACGTTCCCTTGCCCCTGACGCTCTCCTACCCCCCTTGCAGCTACGGAGGGTACTGCCCCCGTTACAAGTTCATGCTGGGCCAGACTTATGGGAAACTGACCTCGCAGCTGCTCACTAGCCCCGAGGCGGATCACTCTGGCCGGCTGCTCCTGCAGCCCAACTGCTCCCCCAGAGACACCGAGGAGCCTCCGGAGCAGAACGAGAGCGGAGGAACGCTCCCCCTGCTTGGCTGCAGAACCATCCCAGGTTACACAGGTAAACTCCGGAGAGCAGGAGGTCCTCAGTCAGGTCGGGGCTGCAGCAGCGGTTGGCACCTGACTTGGGCAGGGGAGGCTCAAAGGGGCCAGAGGCAGATGGCTGTGGCCCCCGAGGTGACGGAGGGCTGGCCCTGGATTACCACCCTGGTCTCCTCTGGGAGGAAGGGTGGGATGGAAAAACCAGGCAGGAGGTTTCACTGTACTGTTCTTGACTCCTGCTAAAAATGATTTTTGTTTAGGGCTTATGCCCACTTAACTCTCCTCTGCGCTTTCCCCTCGAAAACCCTTTACCACTGAATCAGAGCAAGGGGTAAGGAGCGCAAAACCCAGATTTTCGTTGGTTGTGCTTCTGTTTTAAAGAGCGGGTTTTGGCAGGGGAAATTCCAGGGGGAAGCAAAGAACACAGCTTGGACACAGAGCTTTAAAGCTCAGAAATCTCTCTGGTAAAAGCGGGGTGAAAGCTAAGTGGGAAGAAGCCCCGAGAAGAGCCTAGCCAGATGCTTAGAAAGTTGACGAGCGTATTAGGGTGGATCTAAACACGGGAGGAAAACACTATAAATAAGTCAGGAAACGGATCGTTTTAACAAAAGAAAAAAATATCTATGGAAAACTGCGTTTTAAAATTTCCTGCTCTCTGGCACCATCTGGTGTTGCATGTATATAGCACATTCAAATACCTGTTTCCTTACTAATGTAGCCGAGTCCTTAATCTGTTTTTAGTCCTTTGTAATTCTGTAGTTAATTTTTCTCATTGATTATTTTATTGCTTTGTCGTTTTCATAAGCCCCTTGGAGGTCGCTGCTTTTGTACAAACAAGCCGTGCGCAAATTTTATGAAATAAGCAGCCCGAGGGCCAGAGAGAGACAAGGGTCAGAGGTGCCAGCGACTCTTCCCGCCCGTAGTTCAGGCTGAAGTCTGGGTCAGTCCCTCACACATATTCATAGAGAAAGCAAAGCAGAGAATGGGGCACATGCTCTGGTCCACCCCAGAATATTCCCCAAGCCCAGGAAAACGCGGCAGCGGCAACGGAGAGCTTCCTTTCTCAGGGAGAAGGTGTGGAGCTCTCTTGCTCACGAGGAGGCTGCATATTTTTCTTGAGGCTACTTGTATCGTGCCCTTAATCCCAGGTCTCAGAGTGAGTGTCCGTCTGTCCCTGGAGACAATAAAGATTAAATGCTAGGGGCTGCCTCCCTGACTTACTCCACCTGCCAACCTTGCCAGCTGCTTTGCCCTTCCTCCACACCTGACCCAAGCCCCCCCTTTTACATCTCCCCCCCCCCGACACTCTCTCCCTTCACCCTATGCTGCCTGGGCTGTTGAAACACGTCTTGTGTCCTGGCAGGATTCATCCCTCGGGCCCAAAACCACTTTGCCAAGACCTACAGTGAGATCTGCAAGGAGGCCAGGAGCGAGTTTGCCCGGCAGCTGCTGAGGGGAGCTGAGCAGCGGGAGGCCTGGAAGGCGGCCGGAGGGGAGTCTCCGAAGGACACCAAGCCGGAGTCTCACGTACGTGGCACACCTGAGGGTCAAGCCCTTTCGTGGGCGAGTGTGGCAGCCGGGGGGGGGCACTTACATGTCACCAAAAAAAAACCTGCATGAGATTCGCATGTGTTAACACTTGTATGCAGGCACAAATTTAGAAAGAAGCACCGTCACCGGTGTTTTGAACTCCACCAGCCCCACACATCTGGAGGGCACCAGGTGGGCACCCTCTGGCCTAGACTGACTGGCACCACCTCTCCAGGGTCTCCAATGGGGGGGGCACATTTCCAGCCCTACTTGGAGATGGGGCCTTGGCTGGGTCAGGAGGCTGCTGGCTGGTCTGCCAGCACGTGCATCTCATTTGCAACTTGGGACCAGTTTACCTATGAGGTTGCCTCTCCCCCCCCCCCGCCACATGCACAAAATGTGGCTCTTTTCGGGGGGGGGGTGTTATTGAATTATTATTCTTATTTTGATTTTATGTATTGCGATCTTTTCTGTGAACCGCCTTGAGACCTCCAGGTATAGGGCGGTATATAAACTCAATCAATCAATCGATCAATCAATCACAGACACCCCCCCAAGTGTCCCCCTTTTCCAGGGACGTCCCAGATTTAGAGAAGCCGTCCTGGTTTCTGATTTGATCCTGGAATGTCCCGCTTTTCCTTAGGATGCCCCTAATTTTCATCGCAGAAATGCTGGAGGGTATAGACTTGGCCGCTTTGATTGGCGGAATGGGCACCACCGCAGGTGTCACATAATGCCCGTTCCATATTTGTAAGAACTTGACACCTGCACTTTGGAACTCCCTGCCTCTTGATACCGAGCAGGCGCCTTGTCTGCCCCTATGAGGCATCTGCTGAGAACATTCTTGTTTAGACAAGCCGATCCAGATGCTTAGAAAGCTGGTGTGCATTTTAATCTGTTTTTAGCATTTTAACTCTTTTTACACTATTGTTGCATTCCCCCCCCCCCATTTTCTTGGCTTGTCTGTTCATAAACTGCTTTAAGGGTTTCTTCTTTACGATCAAGCAGTACATAATATTTTAAAAAAATTAGTAAGTGAATAAATAAGTGGGTAGCAAGGTCTGGGGCCCCCACATCCCTCTTGAATCTGCCAGGGCCATGTCTGTGAGGCTCCCAGGTTGCCCTTGCCCTTGAATCTATCCATCTATCTATCTATCTGGGGAGGGGCCTTAAAGTCCCCACCTCCTTCCCCGTCTCCTATGCCTTGGTGTTGCTTTGAAATGGAAGGTGGCTGCAAAGGGTTTTGATAAAATTGGCAAAGAGACGCCTGCCTGGGCCTGACTCAGACCCTTCTGGTGCCCACAGAGCCTCACCCCCAAGTGCAAGACCCCCCTGGCCCCCGTGTCAAAAGCTGCCGCCCCATATGTGTCTTGCTACACCTTCCGGCCCCAGGGATCGCCCTACTCTCTGGAGGACAGCAACCCACAGAGGCACTTCATCTCAGGTGAGGCTCACCTGCCCTGCCCCTATCCAGGCTGAGGGATCTTCTCCCAATGCAAGAAGCACCTCTGGCAGATGTGGGGGTGGGCAAGTTGGGGTACCTTCCCCCTCCAGGTGTACCGTGACCTTGCTCATTCTCCTCCACCACCCTCACCTGTTGCTATTTTCATCCTTCAAAAAACAGAACAAGCCCCTGTAAAGTAAATGTAGCAATGCTTTTAAGGTCACGTTTAGCCCTTGGATCAGGGATGCGGGTGGCGCTGTGGGTTAAACCACAGAGCCTAGGACTTGCCGATCAGAAGGTCGGCGGTTTGAATCCCTGTGGCAGGGTGAGCTCCCGTTGTTTGGTCCCTGCTCCTGCCAGCCTAGCAGTTCGAAAGCACGTCAAAGTGCAAGTAGATAAATAGGAACCGCTCTGGCGAGAAGGTAAACGGCGTTTCCGTGCACTGCTCTGGTTCGCCAGAAGCAGCTCAGTCCTGCTGGCCACATGACCCAGAAGCTGCACGCCAGCTCCCTCGGCCAATAAAGCGAGATGAGCGCTGCAACCCCAGAGTCGGTCACGACTGGACCTAATGGTCAGGGGTCCCTTTACCTTTACCTTTAGCCCTTGGATCAGAATCTCTTGGCCTGCACAGCTCCAGTTGGACAGGTGGGTGGGGCTGCAAAGGAAGACCTCTGGCCAAAGGGTCCGAGTTCAAAACCTGCTGCCTTGGGCAGGGATTGGCTGCTCTCGGGGTCTCTGACTGGGAGCTCTCAAGTGGAAGGAAACCCCATGGGGTGGGCATCTGGTGCCCAGTTTGAAAGGCTCTCTCCTTGCCAAGGAGCAGCTGGGAAGAACCTTCAAGCCCTTCAGTTGATACTTGGCAACTAGGAGGTTACACACCGGAAGTCACATTTGGCTCCATTTGTAGTAATCTCTCCCCAGGGGGGCTCACCGGGCGCCATCCTTGAAGATCTTTAGATGCCAGGTGAAAACTTTCCTCTATAACAAAGCCTTGAGCTGATGAAACAATCCATGGCCGTTTAAATATGACTGGAGAGGGGTAGTCTTTTTAGTATTAAGTTACGCATCTTGTGTTTTCATCTTGTAAAATAATAATAATAATACACCCCACCAGCTCTGGAGGGGGGTGGGCTTCTGTGGTGGGTCTAACTCTCTCAACTCCTGCAACGCAGGCTTCACTGGATTCGTCCCTCGCGCCCAGTATCTGATTGGGGCAAGCTACCCTGTCATCACCCACCGGGCTCTGGCAGAGTTCGACCGGATGCGATGCAGGCAGAAGCAAGGGCCTTCTGGAAGCAGCTGCGATGCCCAGAAAGGTGGCGATGCCCTCCCTCCGCTGACAAAGACCTACCCCACAGACACGGGCCTCCTGCCCCACTACAGGGGCTACGTTCCAGGTGAGCTGGGGGGCTGCCCCACCTGTTCATGCTCTTCTCCTCCATGGGAGCTGCAACCCACAGAGACCTGGCTTGACTGTGGGGACACCTGAGGAAAAGGAGCTGCCACAAAGGCTTGGACCAGTCCAGGAAGGAAAGTTATTCCAGGGCCGCTGGCCATGAGGACTAGGCTCTTGCCTCCACAGAGGAGAGGTCCGCTCTTGGGCTCAAATCCTGCTTGTGGGTTTCCTATAATGGGCATCTGGTTGGCCCCTGTGAGAACAGGAGGCTGGAGTGGATGGGCCGTTGGCCGGATCCAGCATGTTCTTATGGAACCTCATATTTGCTAGGATTTGGGGGGGGGGTCTTCTTTAAAATATGCTCATTGCAGGGAGAGGTAAATTTTACAGACCTTTCAAAGCTGTGATGAGGTGCCCGTAATTGGGGTT
Organism: Podarcis filfolensis; assembly: GCF_964270895.1. NCBI lineage: Eukaryota > Metazoa > Chordata > Lepidosauria > Squamata > Lacertidae > Podarcis > Podarcis filfolensis. The sequence goes on from NC_139613.1 coordinate 617,195, forward strand.
TGATCTATGCCAGCTGGCTGTCCCACAGCTGTATGACATTATTTGGGTGGGGATACCACCAGTTCGAAAGCATGTCAAAGTGCAAGTAGATCAACAGGTATCGCTCTGGCGGGAAGGTAAACGGCGTTTCCGTGCGCTGCTCTGGTTTGCCAGAAGTGGCTTAGTCCTGCTGGCCACATGACCCGGAAGCTGTACGCCAGCTCCCTCGGCCAATAAAGTGAGATGAGCGCCGCAACCCCAGAGTCGGCCACGACTGGACCTAATGGTCAGGGGTCCCTTTACTTTTTTATGGAGTTATCTGACCCCCGAGCCATCTGAAGGCAATCCTGTATAGGGAAGGTTTTAAAAATGTTTTATTATGTTTTTATATATGTTGGAAGCTGCCTAGAGTGGCTGGGGCAACCCAGTCAGATGGGTGGGGTATAAGTAGTCAAATTACCCTTATGGAATGGGACGTCCCTATTTTCACTGGAGAAATGTTGAAAAGCTCTGCAGGCCTGGAGGGGTCTCACCTTCTGCTCCAGCTTCCTGAAAGCCCTTGCCACTCTTCCTCAAATGCTCTGGTCTGGAGGAGGAGGCGTCGGCAGACACTGCAGAGTTGGAAGGGACCCCCATGGCTCATCCAGCCCAACCCCGAAAGGCAGGAATCGCAGTGAAGGCGCCCCCTTTCTCCATTCAGGCTTTTGTGTGTCTCCTTGCAGGTTACAAGTTCCAGTTTGGTCACACCTACGGCCAGCTCACCTTTGACGCCCTGGGCCAGAGCACCCTGGAGAAGCAGGTGCTGGATGGGCAGCCATGATGCCCCGCCCTCTCTGGGACTCCCCCCCCCCTCCAGGAGCCGCTTCTGCCCCCTTGCTTTGTGTGTGTGGTGTAAGGAAGGGAAACAGACAGCCAGGATGGAAGAGGACCCCTTCAACTCCCCCTCTTCCTCAGACAAAGGATCCCTGGTGGGACTTTTTTGGGGTGGGGGTGCGGATGAAAGGATGGATGGGCAGCTCCCCATTCTGGACTGGGGTGTGTGTGGACCGGACAGCCTTCTGGTTCCCCCAGCTCTTTGAATCTATGGGGTCTGTTTCTCAGGAAGGTCCCAGTTGTTCCAGAGGGTTCAGTCATGTTCTGGGAAGCCCAGAAACACCCTTTGGAGAAGCCCTTTTTCACCCGCCAACCTTCCTCTTGCCAGAGGCCCAGCTGGAGACCAGCTGCCTCTCTGGGAGAGGACCACCCTGGGCCAGGCAATCTTAAGAAGAGGGTCCGTCCCGCACAGTTTGGGAGAGGGGAATGTGGCATGTGGGGCAGAGGCCTACAGGGCATCTATAAGACTTAGATAATATCAACCAGGGCATGTTCAACCTGAAAACAAGAGGAAACGGTCTACATTTTTTGCTTCACTTTGGGAAGCTGCACATGTCAACCCTCCCACGAAACAGGAGGGACTTAAAAGTGACAAGAAAACCCCTTAATTCAGGATTATTTTTCTGAGCTGGAAAATGCACAAAACGTCTCTGATTCTAGCTACACATTTTCCAGCCGTGCTCAGGATTTAGTTGCCACTTGCTAGGAATGAGCAGAACTGCTTTGAAATCAGCCTCCAGAGAAAACATCCCAAATGCACCCCACTTTTCACCTCTGGCTTCCAGGTAGCTCTGTTTGGATGGAGCAGACATAAAGGTAAGAGGAAGTCACAGGTGCTGCTGGGATACGACCCCAGATGACCAAAATTAAGTAGATGGGGAAATGCAAGTGCCGGGTGGGGAGTCGTGGTCCCATGGAATGATGAGGGCCCACCTGAGATCAGTCTTCTCCTGCCCTGGGGATTTCCTCCCCTTTAGCAGAATCTTCTGTAACTCTGGGATTCAGTAGGCAATAGCTCCACCTTCTGCAGCAAGGCGAAAACTCTGCCGCAGACATTTGAAGAGGAGCCAGAGCTCAGTGAAGACCCTGCATGTCATAGGAAAGAAGCGCCAGGTCCAAGCCCTGAGGGAGAGGGGAAGGGGACGGGAGAATCACAGAACCATGGGATCTGAAAGCTGGGAGCGTCATGTAGCCCAACCCTCCTGCAACGCAGAAACCACAGCAAAAGCCTCTCTGAGGCTTCTTCTCGCCTTCCAGAAGTCTGCTCCAGAAGCACTGGTCAAGAGTCGCTTCTCCCACAACTCGGGGTAGGGGCAAGAAACGTTGGTTTTGCCCCCAAAAATGGAGGAAGACTTCCTTTTTCCCTCTTACTTTTTGACAATAAGAGCTGTTGGACAGTGGAAGAGTCTCTTTCGGAAGGTGGGGGCCTCTCCTCCCTTGGAGGTTGGGTGGCCATCCATCATGGATTCTTGAGTTGAGATTCCTGCCTTGCAGGGGTTGGGCTAGAGGACCTTTGACGGTCCCTCTAACTCTACGATTCTCTGATTCTATGCCAAGGGCATCACTTGGGTGCTGGGCAAAGGGCAGCTGCTGCCCCCCAGCCCACTTTGTCCCTCCTTTTTGTCTTCAACCTTCTTTTTCTCTATCCTCCAATGGATCTCCAATTAATCTTTTATTCTACCGCCTCAAGGAGTTGCGTCAAGGCCTGCAATATCCAGAACTTCCCTGCAGGCTCCGCCAGGTGGAGGAGCCGCCCCATAGCTTTCCTCCACTCCTGGCTTCAGCGTCCATCGGGGTGGGGGTCCCAATCCTGAGGTCCCTGCGCAGGAAGTGGGTGGGTGTATCGACCGTCTCTGCAGCGGAGAGGAGCTCTTTAATCAGCACCTTTTTTTATTAATATGCGTCATAAATAAAGAAATAAATAAAGGCGAGACACCCTGTTCTAACGCCGGAAGTACAAATTAAACATGGCGCCTTTTTCCGCAGGAGCCTCTGACTTCGCAACAGCAGCCGCCCCTTGGGGAGAGGGCAAGGCGGGGCCCCCCAGCCCAGCCCCTCAATACTGACCGACCGACTAGCTGGTCTTGGCAATAACACTGGCTACACGGGGGGGGGGGGAGACACGGGAGACCAGGACCCCCACCCCGCCCCCAACGGAAAGGGAGAATGGCGAGGAGTCCCAACCCCAGAGAAAACCCTTCTCCCACCCACCCTGTTACAGACACGGGCAGGCAGTTTCACCAGCACCGCCTGGATGTCCTCTGGGGACCCCAGCAGTGCCCTTCTGCTGCTGGGTCAGGACCCTGGACCCTGTGGGGGGGGGCAGCCCCCTGCGGCTGGAAGGGCCGCCCTCTGCCCACCACCCTTGATTCCCCTTTGTGGGCATCGCCCACCGTCGAGCCTACTTCTAACACAGAACGGCCGTGGACCCCTACCAAACCACTACACAGACACACAGACGGGAATATTTTCCCTCGGGGGGACCCCACCCCCTCCCTCCCTCCCTCCCTCCCTCCCTCTGAAGCTAGATGCCCCTTCCCCGGGGCACAGGTCCCTTCCCACCGGCTGCCCCTGCGGTGTGGCGGGGGCCACAAGATGCAACGGGGGTGTTAATATATGTTAGCACACAGTTCTAGAGGGGGCATGTCTAGGGCAGGGCCGCCTGCAATGCCACCTGCCGCCACCGGGGGCAGCTTGCGGGAAAGCCCCCCCCAGATGGAGGCGGAGCAATGCATGCTGGGGGTTGGCTGTACCGCCCTACTTAGGAAGGGGGCTTCAAGGGCCATCCAGTCCACCCCCTGCAACACAAAGCGGCAGTCCTGGCGGCCGAAGGTCTATGCCGGACGAGCCCTGGAGGCGAAGCAGGTGAAGAGTTCCTTGTTGGGGCGAGAGAGGAGAGGAGCATGCACAGCAATGACACTTGGCAACAGGAGACCCCTGGCAGGACAGGGGGCGAAGGCGGAGAGCAGCAGTGATTTCTGAGTTTCCTTCACAGCGAGGAGATCAGGAGACGGGATCAGGAGGAAGAGGAGGCGCCTGTGCGCCCCACACTGTCTTGCTGGGGGGGCACGGCCGGGCTCTGTGGGTCTGTGCTTCTCTGGGCTTCCCCGGCCGCCCCCGGCCCCCGTCAGTAGTCCTCGTCCTCCATGTGGGTGACGTACATGATGGGCACCAAGCCGCTCTCTGCCCCTCGCCTGCAGCGCAGCCAGTCGGCGTCCACCTTGCCCACCACGCGCAGGACGTCGCCCTTCTGGAAGCTCAGCTGCCCGGCCTCCGTGGCAATGTGGTGGCAGAGGGCCTTGACCTCGCTGCGGAGGGAAGGAGGGGGTCGTGAGGGAACAACAACAACAACAACAATTGATTATTTATACCCTGCAACAAGAATAGGTAAAGGTAAAGGGACCCCTGACCATTAGGTCCAGTCGTGACTGACTCTCATCTCATCTCGCTTTATTGGCCAAGGGAGCCGGCGTACAGCTTCCGGATCATGTGGCCAGCAGGACTAAGCCGTTTCTGGCGAACCAGAGCAGCGCACGGAAACGCCGTTTACCTTCCTGCCGGAGTGGTATCTATTTATCTACTTGCACTTTGATGTGCTTTCAAACTGCTAGGCTGGCAGGAGCAGGGAGCGAGCAACGGGAGCTCACCCCGTCAAGGGGATTCGAACTGCTGACCTTCTGACTGGCAAGTCCTAGGTTCTGTGGTTTAGACGACAGCGCCACCCGCATCCCAACAAAATATTAAAAACACAATCAAGAATCAGACATTAAAAACTTCCCTAAACGAGGCAGGCAGGGGTTGAGAGCCCTCCTGGGGGCACTGAGGGAGCCCCTCCCTGCCCAGGCAAGGCTTTTGTAGAATCACAGCACTGCCGAGGGGGTTGGGACCCCCCAGGGTCCTCTAGTCCAACCCCCTGCAAGGCAGGACTCCGAGCTCAAGAATCCCTGGCGGAAAGACACCCAAACGCTTTTGGGAAACCTCCGAGGAATCCTAGAATCCTATAGCCACAGATGGCAGGGGCTGCCAAGGCCCATCTAATCCCATGGCAGGAATCACAGAGAGAGACGGCCACCCAATCTCTGCTTACTCTGCCAGTGAAGGAGAGTCCCCCTCAAAGCCCCTGGCAGGCAGGAGATCTGGGGTGCTGTGGGGGAGGAGAAAGGGCAGCTGCCCCCCGAGACCCTCTCCTTCAGTGGAAGCCTTTCAGGAGAGGTTGTAGCCAGGGCTAAATTCCTGGGTCCTGCTTTACTGCGCTTGGTTGGCAGGCCTGTTGAGTCACACGCCGCACTGCTTTTGCAGGATACAGATCCTTCTGTAACTCGGCAGGTGGCGAGATTTCTGAATGCGGTTATCTGACACTCAAAAACCACCAAAAAACAACAACAACATCAAAACTAATCGGACTGTTATGTTGAGAGTGCATGTCGGAGTTTGTCTCCAGTAATCCTTTTCTGTGATCCGTCCCTTGGAGCTCTCCTGGCCCCAAGCTGTCACTTGGCTCTGCTCAATGACCCACCCTTGCATCGTGGTGTTCACCTTCTGCTGTTGGATATATCTGTTTTTATGTCTCTGTGTTTTTATGATTGTACATATTTTATGGGTTAATAGCCGTAAATAAATAAATAAATCATTTGTGGAGAGGTTGGGGGCCCCTATTCTTTCAGCTGTGATTTCTGCCTGGCAGTGGGCTGGACTAGATGTTCCCCGGGGCTCCCTTCCAACTGTGACATTCCAGGATTGCATGGTCACCACCGGCTGTTGGAGGAGGGGCAGTGGGGCAGCATGGGGGGGGGTTCTCCACAGACAATGGGTCCTTCTCTCCCACAGGGCACAATGGCCACAGCCCACCAGCTGCCTCTGGGGCCACTTCCATCGGCCGCAAGGGCTGGGGGCAAACCATAAAAGAAGCTTGTCAGAGAGAAGAACTGTGATGGGCTGAGCAGCCTCAAGCGCCCCCCCCCATGTCTCTGCACTCTCACTCTCACCAGACTCCTGGCTTCATGGGGGGGTGTCTTTCAGCACCCTGAGGGCCACAGATGCTCTCAGTCCCTCACCTGAGGTTGCTTTTGAGCCCAGCCCCCTCACACTCCCCCCAAGAGATCCAGGCCTCTGCTCCCCGCCCAGGCCAGGGGCTCAGTTCTCACCCCCGCAGGGCTTTCCAAGAGACCCCCTTGGACTGGTTGCCAGGACCGCAAGCCTGAGGGGTCCCCGAGAGGGGAGGTCCTGGGCCTCTGGGAAAACCCCCTGAAAAGCCTTCTAGCTTGAGCATCCTGGAGACAGACCCCCTGGCCCACCAGCCCTGCGGCTGCCCCCCCCCCCGTTGCCCCACAGTATCCCTCACCAGGGTGTCTCGGGGGAGCCTCCCCTGTCCGGCAGTGGCTGCTTGGGATGTGGGGGAGGAGGGTCCGGCGCCAGCCGCTCAGGCTCCGAGGAAGCCTCTCTCCACACCGTGGCCCCCACTGTCTGTGCCATCAGCTGCAGCACGGAGCGGTCCAGGCTCAGCCAGCCAGAGGGCAGCCTGGAAGGGGAGAAGGAAGTCAAGACCAGTAGGCGGATCAGAGAACGACAGAAAAAACGTGAGAGGCAGCTGTCGGGGAAAGATTGGGGTTCAGCGCGCCATACCCTGTGGGTTCAGCCTGGACAGCAGGGCTGGATTAACCATTCAGCAAAAGAAGCTTGTGCTTGGGTCATCAAAGGGGCACCACAGAAATTTCCCATTGCCAGATTTTCAACATTAATGGTCACAATTGCTGTACATTAAAAATCCCAACAGAAGAACTCTGCAACGAGGCAGAACTAAGTACAGAAGCGGATGCGTGACATAAGGTTAGTTTTGAGGATCTGAGCACAGGCTTAGCAATTAGAAAAAGTAAGAGGAAAGGCTTCCTAGCCGCCATAAGGGCCACCCAACTATCTCTTCCAGCAGGAGTGCAGAGAAGAGGCTGCTAGCACACCGCCAGAGCTCACCGGAAGTGGGACTTCCAGCTATACAGGTAGAAAAGGTCTCTGGAGCTTTGCTTCAATTCCGCGGGCGAGACTTTTATATGCACAGAGATGGAAGGACTCGTCACTACCAGCAATGGGAGAATGGCTGAGATGGAAAAACTAGCATGCTTAAGCAGAGAAAAGTCATTCTTAACATTTATGGGAGATTGGAAAGTTCTCATAGACGTTTTGAAATAATGGCATTTGGATTTGAGGATGGAAGATAATATTTGCTTATAGAAAGTAGCTTTGTAGGGATGTGGATGCTCGGATTGCGAACGTGCTCTGTGCAGGATGCACGTTCGTAACCCGCAGCATTCGCAACCCGTGTTTGCGCGTCTGTGCAGGCACAGGTTGCGCTTCTGTGCTTCTGCAAAGCGCAATTTAGTGCTTTTGTGCATGCATGACTGCCGAAACCCGGAAGTAACCTGTTCTGGTACTTCCAGGTTTCGGCTGTCCGCAACCCGAAAAAAGGCAACCAGAAGCGGACACAACATGAGGTATGACTGTATTGCTTATATACAGCAGTCAAATGAAGAATCGGAAGTTCTTTAACTTTTGAACTTTATTATTCTCCTGCCTTTTAAATCTCTTGTCTATTTCTTCTTTATCTCCCTCTCTGCCTTTCTATATTTCCTGCATTTCTTTTTCTCTACGAGTTTTATTGAATCCAAATCAATATTTTGATTTGGACCAAAACCCCCAGATATATGATATTAAGTTTTGTATTTCCCTGTATAAATCCTAATAACATCTATTCATAAACAACAAGTAAGAGAAAAGTTTTCAAATACAAATGCATGGAAATGGGAAATGAACATTATTTTCCATCTTATTGTAGGTTTTGTTTCATTTTGAAAAAATACAATTTTATTTGATGGTTTGTTATTGTTTGTATTTTGAATTAGATATATGGGGGGAGGGCAGCAAAATCTTTTATGTGCTTAGGGCCTTTGAAGGTCTTAATCTAGTGCTGCTTGATGAAGACACAGAAACATCTAGAGTTTTAAGCATTCCCACCTTTGCCTGCTCAACCTTCTTCACCCCTTTTCCGTTTCCATTCTGAAATGTCCCAGGTGCAAAAGATACACCTGGGTCTGCCCCCCCCAGGCCTTGAAGGGGAAGCGGGAGATAAACACCCCAGAGTAAGGAAGAACAGACTGTCCCCTTGTTTGGAGTGACATTCACCTTACTTCCTCCTCTGTTTCAGCCTCGTCGTTATTGCCAGAGTTATTGGCACAATGGGGGGGGCAGTGTCCTTGGGGCTCCCTTTCTGCACCCCACAATCTCAGATGCAGTGGTCCCTTGGTTCCCAAATGCCTGGGTACTCAAAGTGCTTGGAACCCAAACACTGCAAACCTGGAAGTAAGTGTTCCGGTTTGCGAACTTTTTTCGGAAGTCGAATGTGTCCCGTTTTGAGTGCTACGCTGAGGTCTGTCTGTTTTTGCTATTTATTTTGCGTTTTTGTTTTTGCAGCTCTTTTTGTTTTGTTTTTGTGACTGTGTTGAACTCAGTTCAGCTACTGATGGATGGATTGTGTGACTGCAGTACATTGTTTATTGCTTTCATTTTATGAATCAGTGGTCTCATTAGATATTAAAATTCATGTTAAATTGCTGTTTTAGGGGTTGTTTTTAAAAGTCTGGAATGGATTAATTCATTTTGCATGACTTCCTATGGGAAAACGTGCCTTGGTTTAGGAATGCTTTGGTTTTGGAACAGACTTCCGGAATGGATTGAGAACCAAGGGACCACTGTACTATCAACTCATAGACCTCCAGGCCAGTGGCATGTCCTTTGCAAAAAGTTTGAGGCCAAAGTGCCACGGAGACCCCCTTCTCTTATTCCCAGCCTTTGGGGTCTCTGCCCATTCCTGGCCGCTCTAGGGCGCACCCAAACCGCCAGCACCCTCCTGCACCCCCAGGTTGCTGCCCACACCCCACCTACCTGTTGGCCTGCTTGGGCTCCTTGGGCGCCTTTCGGGAACCAAAGAGGTGCCCCCACTTGGGGGTGCTGTTGTCCTCCTGGGGACCCCCCTGGTTTGGCGCTGGCACCGCGTCCTTCTCCCTGGTGTGCTTCAGCTCCGTCAGCACCGAGTCCGGGGGGCTGCCCATCCAGAACGGCCGGAGGGTCTTCTCCTTTGCTGCCTCCCGGGCAGGGGGGGTCTCTGCCTTCCACCGAGGCTCAGTCCCTGTCGCTGCCACGTCCGCCAGGGGTCTGTCTTGGAGGGGCACCTCCGCGATGGGGCAGGCCTCGGCCCCTTCCACCACCCCCTCCCGTGGTGGAGGTCCCTTCTTGGGCTCAGCCGGCCGGGGCGTCCCCCCCGACACCCCCTTCTTCCTTCGCTCGTAGCGGGCCAAGCGAGCCCCTTCCGCCGACCCTTCGATGTAGACCTGGGAGCTCTGCATCAGCTGGTACCACCAGCTGGCCTGCTTGTCTTTCTTGGGCTCGGGGGGCCCCTTCCACCGAGCCGACTCTGCTTCCCTCTCGGGGGGCGCCACCGATGGGGCCCCCTCGCCTTTGACCCTTTCTTCTGCTGCCTTCACCGGGGGGCCCCCATGGCTCTCCCGGCCGCGGTCCTGCTCCGCCGCCCCCCAGCCGCCGCCGCTCCTCTCCAGGCTGCTGCTGGTGGTGCTGCTGGTGCTGCCGCCGGCCCCCATGGCTGCTGCTGCCCCCCGGCTCCTCATCAGCTGGAGGGTGGAGTGGGCCGAGAGGACCAGGCCCTGCTGGACGCGGAGCATCTCCTTCTGCTGCTGCTGCTCCTTGCCCATCTGCAGCAGGTGGTGCTCAAAGAGGAGGTCCAGGCTGAAGGGGAGCAGCGAGAGGGGCTGGAGGAGGAGGAGGAGCTCCTCAAAGAGGCCCTGGCACACGCCGTGCGACAGCGAGAGGAAGCCCACCGGCTGGTAGTGCACCTGGACAATGTCTGCAGGGAGAGGGAGAACCGCGGGTTGTCACTGGGTCATTCAGTCCACATGCGGTGGAGTTGTAAAAAATAAATGAAGAGCTTCTGGGGACTTATTTACCATGAATTTAAAAAGATGCTCAAATTAACGTTTACCAAAAAAACTGAAGCCTTTCTCCTGCCCTGTTTTCCCGAAAATAAGACAGTGTCTTATATTAATTTTTGCTCCCAAAGATGCGCTAGGTCTTATTTTACAGCGAGAGGCAAAACTGGAAGGAGGTCTTGTTTTCGGGGAAACAGGGCATAAGGCATCCCCCCCAAAATAAGACCTCCCCGATACTAAGCCCCCCCCCCCCGAACATAAGGCCTCCCTGGAATGTAAGGCCTCCAAAGCTACCGTGAGGCGTCCGACTCCTCTGGACCGTACTGGCGGGCGCTGCCGCACAGCTCACTGATTGGCCGCAGCGCAGCCGGAGCTGTTCAGGCAGTGTGAGGTCTCTTTAAATCAGAGAGCCCTCGCTGCCGCCAAGACAAGCTGTCGCCTGCTGCTCGCTCTGCCCTGACGGAGTCTGGCTGCCTCACAATTAGACAATAAATGTGTACCTTCATGGAAAAATAAGACACCCCCGAAAATAAGACCTAGGTCATCTTTGGGAGCAAAAATTAATATAAGACACTGTCTTATTTTCGGGGAAACAGGGTAGGTATCATGGCATCAGACATTCCAAGAGAGAAAAGGAGGGCCCCCCACGACACAGGCGGGTGGGTGGGTGGTGCAGCACAGCCCTGCTTGGCTCTGAGGGGCCCCTCCTGCAGCCTCGGTGGCTTCCCTGCCCCGGTCACTGGCAACCCCTGCTACACCACTGCCTCCACAAACTGGCCTGATCCTCTTTTAAAGGCATCCAAGTTGGTGGCCATCCCTGCCTCCTGGGGGAGCTGCGGAGTACGAGTGCCTGGCTCCCTCCCCAGTGGCCAAGATCCCAACCATTACATTCGGATGCAGACCACCTGCCCCCCCACCTCCCAGCCACCTCTTCTCACCTTCGTGGTTGTAGAGGTGGTTAAACCAGAACTCCAGGGACCGGATGCTGTTGGAGGAGAAAGCAGAGAGAGAGAGAGAGGCTGAGAGTCGGTCAGTCTCATGTCCAGGGCCCACAAGTGTGGGCCTGGCAGGAAGGGCAGCCCAGCTGCCAAACTCAGAAGCAAGGCAGGCTGATGGCACGAGTTTCTGGCGTCACAGGAGCCCCCTAGGAAAGCCCCGCTGCCATGTGGGAACCAGCACTGTGGGGAAAGGCCCCCATGGGAGTTTTGGCTGGCCAGAAAGTTATGCAAGAATCAGACCGAAGTTCCGGTTTGTGAGGTGGCAGAAAAGTCTCTCTCATGGAGAGATGGAGATTCCCCCAAGTCTTCAGGCTTGGCTTTAAAGCACAAAAGTCTCCTATGAGGCAGCAGCCACGGGGTGGGGTGGGGGCTCCATGGACCCCTTGCCTTCCTCCCTTGGAATCACATATTTGTGGAGTTGCAAGGGACCCCAAGGCGCAACCCCTGCAGTGCAGAAACCACAGGTGAACCACAGACTTTGGGAGCGTTTAGCTTTATTGTGGGGGGGCTGGCGCCCTGGAGATTTGCTCGTTTCCCTCACATTCTCCCCCCCCGCCCGCCCCCCATGGGCCCACCCCAAAGGGCTGGCGTGAGATGGCGGAAGCAGCGCTTACTTGAGGAGGCCGAGGATGAAGGCGTTGAAGCGCATGGAGTGGCTGGTGAGCTCCGGGTATTGGCTGACTTTGCTGCAGAGGCCGTGCAGAACCTTGGTGGAGGGGCCTGGGGAGGAACGGGAGAATCACAGAAGTGCAGCATTGGAGGGGACCCCGGGGTCATCTAGTCCAACCCCCTGCAAGGCAGGTATCACAACACAACATCCCCAAGAGACAGTCAGCTGGGGGTCAGGCAGAGCACCCAGCCTGCGAGGGAACCCGGCCCGGAACCCAGGGGGAAGGGCTGGGAGGGGCTGGCACCCGGGGAGAGCTCCCCACCTCCCAGAGAGCCTCCAGGGAGGGAGGGGCTGGGAAGGATGCCCCCACAGGCCTGGAAGGGGGGGTGCTCTCGGCTTAAAGGTGATGCCAGTTTTAATCTGTTTTCAGCTTATTGCTATTTCAACTTTTCGAAAGTCTTAAATAGTTGCTGCTAATTTTTCTCATCAGTTTATTGTTTAAACTTTTTCTGTAAATCACTCTGAGGTTTGGGTTTTCTTTTGCGTAAAGGTAAAGGGACCCCTGACCCTTAGGTCCAGTCGTGACCGGCTCTGGGGATGCGGCGTCATCTCGCTTGATTGGCCGAGGGAGCTGGGTTTCAGCTTCCGAGTCAGGTGGCCAGGGGCGGAGCAAGGTGGACGCAGTGGGGGAGGTCCACCCCGGGTGCCACCTCTTCCCGCTGCCAAAACGGTACGCCCGCTGCCTCCCTCAACAACTTTTGCTAGATCACTACCAATCTTTTATAGTGGGAGTAGATCGCAGTCTCTTGGGACATGCCTGCTATAAATAAAACAACACAAGCCAAAACACAATCCATCCTGTAGATTTACCATATTCTTCGCTCCATAAGACACACCTTTTTCCTCCTAAAAAGTAAGGGGAAATGTCTGTGTGTCTCATGGAGTGAATGTGTGGTCGATTGCTAGCTCCCTTTCCGCCCCCCTGCCTTGCTTTGTTGAATGTTCTGCGGACGGAGACTGTTTGTTTCCCCAGTGACATGTGACTGGCTGATTAGACTATCTGTCTGGGAACTGTAGAAATTGCTCCCTTTCCTTTCCTAAAGAAGCTGCAGAATTGTGAGTTGAACCCCATAAAAACAGGATTTTTTCCCTTTGCAAAGTAAGCTCAACAACTTTGAGCTGATCCTTCAAAAACGGGGCTTTTCCCCTTTGCAAAAGAAGCTGCACATCTGTGAGCTGATCCCCCCAAAATGGGGCTTTCCCCCTTTCCTCCTCTAAAAACTAGGTGCGTTTTATGGTCAGGTGCGTCTTATGGAGCGAAAAATGCGGTGAGTATCTGTCCACAGTTGCCTACTTGTTATCAGAGGCCTAGAATCCACATTTCTTGGTAAGCAAATATGAAATAAAGTGAAATAAAGTCAAACCATTTTTGCAGGCAAAAAAATAAAAAAATTCAATGGTGACCAGAAATTTTTTGCACCGGGTACCACCTGACCTTGCTACGCCACTGCCCCCCCCCCCGGACCCCTGCGCTGCCTACCCAGCTGGGTGGAGGCCTCCACCACGCTCCAGGGGATGTTCCTCCTCTGGCCGATGATGACGTCCAAGACGTAGGCCTTGAGCCCGTCGCTCAGCACGTCCCGGATGGCCGGGCACAGGTACTTCAGGATGAGGTGCCCCACGTTGGGGCTGACGGAGCTGTTCCCCAGTTTGGCCTGAGAAAGGAGGGGAGAGAATCAGAGGACGGCAGAGAAAGAAGGTGCCTTTGACCATATGGGGTGGTCTTGTAGAAAGCTTAAAGCTACCTGGGAAACGCTGGAAAGAAGAAGGTGTCGCAGCTAAAGGAGACTGGCAAGTGAAATTAATGGAATATGCTGAAATGGCAAAATTGACTTTGAAATTAAGAGGAAGAGATGACAATGAATTTAAAGAAGATTGGAAGGACTTTATTGCATATCTACAGAAGCAGTGTACACAGGTTAATACATTAGCAGGATTTTAAAAATACTTGTAAAGACATTATGGCTGGACAATAACTAATTTTAATGATTTTATAATTAAATGATTTTTATAATTTTAAATGGACATGTGGTATGATGATAAACAATAGAACCAGGGAAAGGAATAGGGGGAAGTCAACTCTATTTTTTTCTATGTTTGAATATGTATTGTTGTTTTTTACTTTTTGTTGTTTTTGGAAAATTAGTAAAAAAATGTTTTTTAAAAAAGCTTGCTGGGAAATGATATACAATGAATTGAAAAGGATGTTCAAAATAACTTTTATTAAAAAAAAACAGTCAGAAGCTTTTCTTTGGGGAATCATAGGGACAGAACTACCTAAATTGTATAGAAATTTATTTATGTGTGCTACTACAGCAGCAAGAATGCTACTTGCCCAAAAGTGGAAAGAAGCAGAAGTCCCAGCAAAGGAAGAATGGATACAAAAGCTTATGGAATATGCAGAAATGGTGAAACTTACCAGAAGAATAAGAAATCAAGATAACAAACTTTTTCTAAAAGAATGGAAATGGTTTACGTCTTGAATATTTACAGATACAAGCATTAGCAGGGTTATTGTAATAACCTGCAGTTTCATAAGAGTATATATTTAAAGCAGATAATTAAATGAGCAAACTAAATGAATTTGGATATGCAGAAGATAATAAAATAAATAAATTTATGGAACAGCAGCAAGCAGGATTCGAACCCAGGGTGTTCTCTTAACCCCCTTTTAAAGTCCCATAGTGGGATGAAGCCCAGATAAGACAAAGGGGTCTATTTGACTTGACTCAGGGACCAGGGAACCGTAAATACTTTCCTTTGTACTTTGATGGAGTAAGCCTGAAAGACTGTATTTGAGTGACTTGGGCATGCCTGGATCTCAGGTTCTACCTGAGACCACACCTTTTCTGTGACATCTCTGTGATGTCTTGATGATGCTTCTGGAAATGTATTATGGGAAACTTTGGGGAACTTTTAAAAACTGACATAACTCACTGTTTGGGGCTACTCTCCGCTTCTTCTATGGTGTAGTTTGGAATTTTGTTGCAACAATAAAGATCAGGCCTTCCGGCCGCTGGTTTGCTTCAATTTCTTGGCTGTAGTCTTGTTTGACCTTCCGAACCTAAGCCTGCGGAACTCACTGCTGCAGGTTGGACTAGAGGAGAATTAGGGGTCCCCCAATTCTGTGATTCTATGATCTCTGGTTTAAAGGTGAGAAAGAGTCAGAGAGACAAAGTGTTCCTGCAGTAGGCAAGTCAATAAATCTGACCAGGCTCAGATTCATCCTGATTGATGCTCTCTAATGATGCTTCCAGCCCAGAGAGGACAAAGGGACTGTCTCCTTAAGAGATAGTTTCCAGGCGTATGTTACTTTTCTAAGCTAAGTCTGCCTTCTAGGATCCTATTGTGAACAGAATGATGTGTGAGTAAACCTTTTTATACTTTGATAGAAGACTGTGTCGTGTCTTATCTTTTATGAGGGAATAAGGGGAAAATACCAGAACAGTTATTATAGAGGCTTTAGCAAGCCTGAGCAAACGCATCCGCCGCGAGTTTAAAAAGGGGAATGTTACTCTGCTAAATTGTGAACATGTTAACACAAGTTGGAAAGGCTATAATCAGACAATATATCCTCTCCTGCATCCCTGAACATTCCCACGGATGCACCCCAGAGCACTTTCCCCCAGGCCGATGACGCACAACACCCCTGCAGAGGAGGCCCCCATCCTTTCCCTTTAGCAAGCGCAAACTTTGAGAAGCGACTTGGCCAAGGCCACGCAATGAGTCAAGGGGGGTCTGGAGCAACGCCCCCCGCCCAGCCTGTTTGGTCAGTGTGCTCGATTCCTTGCGTCTCCTTGCAAGCTCTCCCCCCCCCCCCAGGTCAGGGTTTCCGCCCCCACCAGATAAGGCGGGATTAGAGCAGTAAGATTAAGGAGAAACCAGACTTGAACTCGGCCCAGACCAAACTGCAGAAGCCTCAAGCTCCGCAGCGCTAAGAGATGCTCAAGGCTGTGACCTGTCTTGGCTGCAAATCCTCAGGATTACTATAAATAAGCGATACATAAACCCTGGAGGGGGGGGCAGCTGGAGGCAGTTTGAGGAACAGGGCAGGGTCACGCGGCTGCAGATGTCTCAGCCTTTCCAGGAACAGGCGAGGCTCCCTTGCCAAACACACCCGTCTCTGGGAAACAAAACCCTCCTGCTGCAAGACACATTTCCCACTGGCAGAGGGGGATGGTCATAGAATAACGGAACTGCAGAACTGGAAGGGTCCCAGGGGTCATCCAGGCCAACCCCCTGCATTGCAGGGATCTTTGGGCCAAGGGGGACCTCGAACCCGTGTCCCTGAGATTAAGTCTCATGCTCTACTGACTGATCTATCTGGTCCTCAAGCCCAACCCCCTGCAGTGCAGGAATTGCAGCTAAAGCATCTCTGACAGATGGCCAGCCAAGCTCTGTTTTAAAAACCTCCAGTGGAGGAAAGTCCACCACACTGGTTTTGGTGCTACCGTACAGAGCAGGAGAAAAGAAGCTGGCTCCATCTTCCCTGTGGCAGCCCCTGAGATCTCCTCTCAGGACTCAGCAAAGACACAACTGTTTGAATGTGCTATAAACATGCGCACACCAGATGGCGCAGAGAGCAGAGAATTTTTATACGTGTTTTTCCATAGGGTTTCTCCCCTTTTGTTATAACGATCTAATTTCTGATTTGTTTATAGCATTTCCCGCCCGTGTGTTGTCCCACCTTCAGTCTCCTCTTCCCCAGGCTAAACATCTCCAACTCCCTGCGGGAGCTACAGTACAGTAGTAACTCTGGTTGCAAACGAAATCCGTTCCGGATCCCCATTCACAACCTGAAAGGAACTCACCCCGTGTCTGCACATGGATGGGTCGCAATTCGCCGCTTCTGCACATGCGCATGACGTCATTTTGCGCGTCTGTGCATGAGCGAGTGGCGAAACCCAGAAGTAACCCTTTCCGGTTCTTCCGGGTTGCCATGAGACACAACCTGAAAACATGAAACCTGAAGCAAACGTAACAAGAGGTATGACTGTATTGTTTTTCAAGATTCTGCAGAGTCCCCTTACACCCACAGCCTGGGATTCAATAGGCTTGGGTTCCTACTCTCCTGCCAGGTTTTCCTATGAAGCTTTGCCCAGGATTGCTGCAAGAAAGGCTTCTCCTCAAGGAGAGGGAGGGGTCCAGATCCTGACTCACAAAGGGCTCCTTTTTGGGAGCTGACCTGGGACCTGGCAAACCATGGGACGCCCTGGCCTCGTCTCCCCACTTGCCCACTGCTCTCCTGATCATTAACGAAGCTGAGCGTTGGAAGACTCGGGAGGGAGAAAAGGAAGCACTTTGCCAGCAGGAACAACTGCTTCACGCAACACAGAGTGAAGCTATGGAACTCCCTCCCACTGGAGGCAGTGATGGTTTTAAAAGAGGGTTAAGAGAACACCCTGGATTTGAATCCTGCTTGCTGGTTCTGTGGGATGTGAAACACAAGAGCAGTCAAGTACAACATTCCTAGAGTGAGCATGTTTACACATGGGGAGGAATGTTTGTCCAGCCAGCAGGTAAACTTCCTGTTTCCTTCTGGGCTGAGACACTTACAGACTTCCTCTGCATGTGACTAGAGGTGGGCGTGGCCTCACCTGTGCAGGTAATGACAAAAGCACAGGGCAGGGCAGCCATCTCTCTCTCTCTCTGACTACATGCATCAAAGAAGCAACATCTACTTAGCCAAAGATGCTCTCTTGGACAAAGGGATTGTCTTCTTATGAGATAGTTTCCAGATGTATGTTACTTTTCTAAGCTAAGTCTGCCTTCTGGGATCCTATTGTGAACAGAATGATGTGTGAGTAAACCTTTTTATACTTTCAGAGAAGACTGTGTTGTGTCTTATCTTTTATGAGGGAATAAGGAGAAAATGCCAGAGCAGTTTTATTGAGGCTTTAGCAAGCCTGACCAAACACATCCACTGCAAGTTTAAAAAGGGAAATGTTACTCTGCTAAATTGTGAAACTTGTTAACACAAGTTGAAAAGGCTATAATCAAACAATATATCCTCTCCTGCATCCCTGAACATTCCCACAGGTTCCTCACGGGCAACTGTGAGAAGAGGATGCTGGACTAGGTGGGCTGTTGGCCTGATCCAGGACAGGCTCTTCCTACTTGCGCTAAAGGGACAAGGGCTGTGGGGGCCGCAAGCGATGGTGGCGGCAATGTCTTGAAAGGAAGGAAGGGCTTTGGGAGCCCCTGGAGGATCCTGGCTGCTCCTGGTGACCTAGACCCAAGGAAGGGGAGGGGAGGCAGAGGAAGAAAAGAAGGATCTCACCTTCACCCCAGGATCCCTGCTGGTCCCAAAATGCGCCACAATCAAATCCACAGCCATGTTGATCGCCTTGACGAGACCTGGGGGGCAGAAAAAGAGGGCAGGTGGGTGAGGGCCCTCGCCATGCATCCCTCGCCTGCCCCACACTGCAGAGAAGGTTCCAGGAAGGTCTTCCCCAGAAGTTTCCTTCTTGGATAAAACTCCAAGAATCCTAGAATTGCAGAGCTCCATCTGGTGTGTCCCTCGCCCCCCTGAAATGCAGGAAACTTGGAGATCTGAGGGTGTAATCCTGCTGCCTCTATTATCTTTGAGAACTCTGGGAGAATCCTGGTTCCAGGAGCCAGCAGGAATTCCTGCCCACTTGCAACAGAAGAGGTGGCCTGCCTGTCCCCTATGCTTTAGGAGGGAGAGAGAGCCCAGATTGGGGGTGAGGTTCAGCCCCCAAATGTGTTCAAGAGCTTCAGTGCCCGAGTGAGGCTGCTGCCATCTGGAACATACAAAGATGGGGCACTCAGATAAACTAGAAAGGACCAAATTTCCCAAAGACTCGTTCTGTGCTGGGAGGGGAGGAAGCGACTGGATCTGGCCCATGCGCTGGAGCACTGACTCTCCCCACACAGGCCATCCCCCACAACTGCTGGTAGCTGAAGCGGGAGGCAGGGGGAGAGATTATAATTTTACTCATTTATTTGATTCTCATCTCTTTCTCCCAGGATCTCAAGGCAGTGTTCCCCCTTGTGATAGGAATTTTGAGGTCTTAGATATATGTTAAATGTTCATAGGTGTACCAACCAAGCACGTACATAGATCAGCACAGGAAGACTGACCTGGAACCATTTTTGATTCCCAAACTGACCAAATGTTTTATCTGAAAGTTCAAAGGAAAATGGAAAAGCCTCCCCATTGTCTTTTCCTTCCCAAATCCTGTCTTAAGATATGAATAGGGTGTGAGCCTGACCTGGCTCAGGAACTAAATATTTATCATTACAAAAGACTGGCCAGGCTCCCCAGGCAATCCAATCAACTGAGAATTCAACAGGTAACCTGGCAGACAGGAGGTAAACAAAGCACACAGATTTCTGCTGTAGACCGCCCTTTCTGCGATGTAGATATGATGTATCTGAGTGGTGGTCTTAGGTTACACCCCTTCTGTGATGTATGTATGTTGTTTCTGGGGGTGGTCTTGATCTACAGGGTGGCAATTTCAAAAGTCTATATAAGGGCTTGCACACCATTTTTCTGGGTCCCTCCTCTCTCCTGCGGGTGAGGGGGGCACCCTGTTCCAACAGATCAATAAAGATCAGGCTTACGAGCTGCTTTGCTTCTCAATATTCTCTGGTTGTCCTCTGATATTTTCTCCTACCAATGGGGAACCTACGTAAGGACTCTATATGGGCTCTTGGATACCCCATAAGGGGAAAAGGGCAGATTTTCATTTACAACATCCTCCTCAACAACAACCCTGCGAGGCGGGTTGGGCTGAGAGAGGCAGCGACTGGTCCAAGGTTGCCCAGTGAGCTTCATGTGGCTGGAAGGGGATTCGAACCCTGGTCTGTCCCAGGTCCTTGTCGTTGGGACACGGCAAAAAACGTGCATGCAGGAGGAGCCCCCCAGCCCCTGATAGGACACCCAGCGGGTAGCCCCCTCCTCCCCACACTCTCCTTCCTTTATCTGGGCTCCTCATGCACTATGGGGACACTTTTGGGGTCTGTCAATCGCCACTCAGACTGATGCCCCCCAGGGACAAGAGCCCCCAAGCCCTTTGCTCAGCTGTATCTGGCTGAAGGACGGGGGGGCAGAGAGCCCCACTTCCCTGCCTGGCACCCCACAGATGCTGCCGGGGCCTCACCCTTCTTCTGCAGCAGATCGATGGAGATGGACTCTGTGTTGCCGTCCGGAGAGAGGCAGAATTCGGCCGGGGGCTTTTCCGCCAAGGAGAAATAGTCCGGGAAGAAGTCGGAGTAGTTGAGCTGTGGCTGCTTCAGGGAATGTCCTGCAGGGACAGAGGAGGGGAAGGAGATGGGCAGGGTCAGATCCAGCTCCTCTGTGACATGCGGAGTGGCTGGCACAACCTAGCCAGATGGGCAGGGTATTATTATTATTATTATTAATTATTATTATTATAGCAAAAGAAGAGCCCTGTTTCTGGATCATGCCAAAGGGGGCCCATTTAATCCAGCCTCCTGCCCCCACGGTGGCCACCCAGATGCCCCCATGGGAAACCCGCAAGCAGGATTCAAACCCAAGAGCAACTCTCCCCTCCTAGGGTTTCCAGCAACTGGGATCCAGAAGTAAAGCTGCCTCTTACTATCGGCAGAGTATGGTCTTCATGGCTAGCAGCCACTGGGAGAGATTGATCCTCTATGAATTTGTCTAATTCTCTTTTAAATCCACCCAAGTGGCAGGGAGTAGCATTTTGGTGGCTCTGTCTTTATCGGAGGGATGGCTAAAGACCAAGCTATGAATGCCTTAAATCAGAATCAGTTGCTGTTCCGAGTGAGGCTGCCATCCTGTCTCTCCATCTAGTCCAGGCACGTCCAACTGTATAAAGACCACGATCTACTCCTAGTACAATAAAACTGGGATTGATCTGCCCATTGTCACTGCACAGAGTAGCTGAGCTTTTTTTGGGTGGAGAGACCAAAGTTCTTGAGCTTTCTTCATGCGGGGAGACCAAAGTTGCATTAAATCGCTCACCCTACAGCCTACAGCTCTCACTCCGTCACACACTTTCCCCACAGATGCAGGAAAATAAGGCAATAACAAAAGCGCTGGCGGCAGCAAGGGGAAAGAGCAACGGGGGCGTGGCGTGTCATGATCGATCAGGGTCACGCCATCAGCCATGATCGACCAGGAATGCCCCGCGATCGACCAGTAGATGGCGTTCGACTGGCTGGACATGCCTGATCTAGTCCCTGCAAAGGTAACGGCTGGGCTGCCATCCCACCAGCCTGGGCACACAAGGGCATCCTCAAGGCCCACTGGCTTCCCTCGGACTCTGGATTGGCCGCAAAGCTCCCTGGCTGCCATCGTGGGCTAGCCTGGCCTACCTCGCAGGGCTGTTGTGGGCATTAAATGAGTGGGGAGAGCCATGCCTGCCAGCTTGAGATCCCTGGAGGAAAAGGTGGAATAAATACCGTATTTTTCGCTCCATAAGACTCACTTTTTCCCTCCTAAAAAGAAAGGGGAAATGTGTGTGCGTCTTATGGAGCGAATGCAGGCTGCGCAGCTATCCCAGAAGCCAGCAGAGCAAGAGGGAGAGCTGTAGCGCTTCTGGGTCACTGGCTTCCCAGCGAAGCAGGATGAGGGATGGAAGGGGCTCCGTAAGGGCTGCTTCCCGTCCCTCATCCTGCTTCGCTGGGAAGCCAGCAGACCAAGAGGCGCTGCGCAGATATCGCTCTTGCTCTGCTGGCTTCAGCGATAGCTTGCTCTGGCTTTTCCAGGTGGGACAAGGGATGGAGGGCAGCCCGTCAGTCCCTTCTCCCACCTCCCGGAAAAGCAAGGAAGAGCCGATCTATCTTTAAAGAGCCGCGCCAAGCAAGCGTGTCTGCGGCTCTTGCTGGCTTTTCTTGTTTTCCTATTCTAAAAACTAGGTGTGTCTTATGGTCGGGTGCATCTTATAGAGCGAAAAATACGGTATATGATTTCAGAGACAGGGGGTTGGCATTCATGGCCCGCCGCTGAGTCCTCCCCTTCCATCCTGCCCTTCTAGGGGGTCCCTCCAAGGCCCCCTTTCAGCCCCCCTCCCCACCCAGAGGGCTTGCTGGCTGCCTCAGCCCCACGGGAGGAGGGGGCCCACCGTTGAGTCTGCAGCTGGCGCGGCCCGTGCTCAAGGGGAGCTCGAAGATGGGGTTCCTCCAGGGCAGCCTGCCCTCCGGCTGCTTCCAGTCCAGGCTGCCGGCCAGCCCCGAAATGCGGTCCAGGCCCAGGGGGTTCCTCCGCCGGTACTCCCGCCACTTGAGGGCTTGCGGAGAGAGGTGGTTGGCTGGGGGGGCACCCGGGACGAGGCAGGGGGCAGCCGGAAGGAGAGATGGGGGAGAAGGAGAGGGGCAGAAAAGCAGGGGGGCAAAGGGAAGGAGGCAGGAACAGAGACAGGCAGTTAGTAGCAGCAGCAGCAGCATCGGAGTGTTCATGCGGTGAAGCCCCCAAAAAGGTGCAGGGGAAACACACCTGGAGAGCACACCTGAACTGGGCAGGTGGGGCAGGAGGCAGCTGGGCAGAGGAGGTTGCAGGGACTCCCGGCCATCTGATGCTTCAGAGGCCTTTCGCACACATGCACACAGGCATATTCTGCAGAATCCTAGAACTGTAAGCTGGAAAGGGTCCCCTAAAGTCATCTAGCCCACCCCCCACCAAGGCAAGATGCGTCTCAGTTCCGGCACAGCCTGGCTTTCCCAGGGAGGGGAGTTGGAGAGGCGTGAACGGACAGGAGTCAGTGCACCCCCAGAACTGGAGCCAATCCTTGGCCAAAGATAGGCACACCCATCCCCTGCCCTGCACTGGCTGCTCCCCAGGGGGAGGTTACAGGGGGTACCCTCACTCACAGGCAGTGGAACCCTTGGCCCAGAGACGGTGCCTTGGCATGCGTTCCCCAAAAGCAGGACCCACCTGGGCTGGCGCTGGCAGCCTGATAACAGCAGCCCATATCTCCCCCCAACACCCAGTGTTTTGGGGGCCCCTGCAATGAAGGAAAATGCCATAGCCCCCCCAAAACCCCATGCACACTCCAAGATCTTTTCCCCAACACCCCAACACTCTGCTGCATGACCATCTCTGGACCGGCTACCCACCATTGAGCGGCCGAGGGCCCAGCGATCCTGCGCCCAGAGCCTCGCTGCAGCCGAGGGGCCACTGGGGCTCCCCGTGGTCGCCTGGCCTGGCCAGGATCAGCCCGGGGGGCATCAGGGGAGGCAGGGCGGTGCTGTGGTGGAGCTGGCGCTCGGGCGCGGGGGCATCCAGTTCCGGCAGCAGCACGGGAGCCTTCGTGGGCGCGGGCGAGGGGCTCTCCTTCTTGGCCAGCAGGGCGGTGCCGTTGGCGTTGCTGCTGAGGTTGGCAGCCTGGCTTCCTGCGGGAGGGGAAGTCCCGGTGGGCAGGAGGTTGGCAGAGACCGGGCAAGACCTGCTCCGGGGCGGGTGGCTCTCGTTGCCTGGCGAGCAGCAGGAGGAGGAGGAGGAGTCCGCGCTCTGGAAAAAAGGCACGTTGTTTCGCACAGGGGAGTAGCTGCCCAGCGGGGACGGGCGCGTGGTCTCTGGCACGGGCTTCCTGGCACAGCCGTCCCCCAGGGAGGCCGCCCCGTCCGCCGAGCGCTGGCCGTGCCCCAGGGCCGCCGCCTGGACCACCATCTCGGCCGAGGTGGCAGAGGCCGAGGACTGGGAGGCGGAGGAGAGAGTCTGGCTGGCGGCCGAGCGGCTGTAGAGCTGGGAGAGGCTGGCGGCAAAGTGGCTGTGCAAGGCCCGCGCCCTGGGCTGCTTGGCAAAGTGGTGCTGGAACACAAAGGGCTGGATGGGCAGGGTGGTCGGGCGCTGGGCCTTGCTGTAGCGCACCACCGACTTGCTGTCCGCTGCGCCGCCTGCAGAGGGAGAGAGAGAGGCAGCGTGAAAGGACGCCAGGGGACCCGGGCTCCTCTTCTCCCAGTGCCCAGATGCCCCATAGAAGATTGGACTGCAGATAGACTGCCTCTGGAGCTGGAAGTTCCATAAGAGCATGAGGAGAGACGGCTGGGTCAGGCCAAAGGGGGCTAAGGATATCTCTAAGGACAAATATCTCTAAGGATGTAGTTTTATAAGAATTCTAAGGTCTCATATAAAACATAAATGTTCATAAATCTACAAGGCAAACACATACATAAGTATGTAAACCACGTGTCTGAAATAGTACAGGAGAGCAATCCTGAAGCCATTTTGACTCTCCCAAATGGACCTCAAATATTTCTCTGCAAGGAGGAAGGAAAAGGGGGAAGCTTTCCAGTGGTCTTTGGACTGTGGGGGCTGCTTACACCTCCCTGTAAATACAGCCTGGCAAGTATCACTCTCAATATGCGTAAGAGATTCAGGAAGTATTTACCATCTCCAAGGAATGGCCAGGCTACCCAGAAAATGCAACCAAGTAAGGCCTTATCAGGTATCCTGGCAGACAGGAGAGAAGCAACACTCTCAAATTTCTGCTGGAGACCGCCTCCTTCTGTGATGTATGGATGATGTTTTGGGGGGTGGTCTTGAGCTACAGGGTGGGCAATCTCAAAAGTCTATATAGGGCTTGTGCAGCATTGTTCGGGGTTCTCCTCCCTCCCGCGTGGGGGGAGTGGGGGACCCTGTTGCAATAGTTTATTTCCTTCAATAAAGATCAGGCTTACTAGCTGCTTTGCTTCTCAATATACTCTGGTTGGCCTCTGTTATTTTCTCCTACTGACAGAGAACCCTCATAAGGACTCTATACGGTCTCTGGAATATCCCATAAGGAAAAGGGAGCAGTTTTTCTTATAACAGTTGGAACCCTCACAGACTGCCTCTGGGTGGCACAGCAGCCTTAAGAGCATGAGAAGAGCCTGTTGGATCAGGCCCCAGGGGCCCCATCTCACCCAGCATCCTGCTCTCCTGGAAACAAGCAAGCACAAGAGCCACTTTTCCCTCCTGTGGTTTCCAGAAGAGTGAATTAAAAAGCCACTCTCACCTCATCCCTCTGCACACAAATCAGGATGGACGCTCAATGAACGGTTAGCTGGAAGCGTCCACTGCGCATAGGAGCCAACTCCATGGGGCCGAGGGCTCTTCAACCCCCCAATAAAGTATTAGAGGGAGCCAGCGCCCCCTCAAGCTGATGGGCATTGCCATTCATGTGGTGTGCGTGCGCCATGCCATGTAATCAATTATGAGGGTGAGGGCTTACCTGAGCCCCCCCCCAATATTTTATTCAAGTTGGTGCCCCTGCGTGTGTGTTACTTTTTGCAGTGAAAGGCTCCGTCTTTGGCATAAATGTCTGTGAAATGATGCCCAACACAGACACTGTCTAGTCCAAGTGCCTCCATCAATCTGGAAACCTGAGTCAGAGGCAGCCTGGCAGGTGCTGCTCTGGGCATCTCCCCATTTTTCTGGGTTCCTCCTCCCTCCTGCGTGTGATGAGTGAGGACCCTGTTGCAACAGATCAATAAAGATCAGGCTTACAAGCTGCTTTGCTTCTCAATATTCTCTGGTTGGCCTCTGTTACTTCCTCCTACCAATAGGGAAGCTACGTAAGGACTCTATATGGGCTCTTGGATACCCCACAAGGGGAAAGGGGGCAGATTTTTGTTTACAACATCATCTAGTTCAACGTTCTGCAATTCAGTTTCCCTCTCCTGCCCCTGCCTTGAAACATGCCCCCCTTCATATTTGCTTCAGCCCTCCTAGGGATGTGGTGGCAGAGCCCTGCCTGGTCCTCTGGCTCAGGGGCAGCAGCACCCTAGCCCCCAACCCTGGGAAAGAAAATCATCCCTCCGCTAAGCCCTCACTTCCAGCAGAGCTCTACAGCTAAGATGGATGCAAGCAAAATCTCCCCCTGCCCTCCATTCCTCTTCATGGCCAACGGATCCCTGCTCTGCCCCAGCAACATGGGCAAGTGGCCCCTGCTGGCACTACATGCCCTACCTTGATGTGGAGCTGGCACCTCAGCCAGGACTAGCTTCTTGCCCCAGGGCAGCACAGCACAGGTCAAGAATCTCACTGGGACAGCCCCCACCTACCATGCCAGGCCAGTGCCAAGCCCAGGAGGGATCACCCAGGTGCCCGATGAATGAAAACCAGCAAGGAAACAAACCAGGGTGCACTGCTGGCTCTCATTCAGTTGGAGGCATGGCTGAACCTTCCCAGTTTATTTATTATTAAATGTACGCCCCATCCTTCCTCCCAGAGGAGCCCACAAAGTGAGAAAGCAACCAAAGCAGCTTACAAACAACTTCAAAGCAGATGGAGAGCAGGAAAGATCTCAAAAGGCTAGTTGGGAGAGGAAGGGCTTCAGCAGGTGCCAAAAAGGCGACAAAGGCTGCCTAATATCCCAGCGGAGGGAAAATGCCCCGGAAAATGCCAGGCAAAGCAGGATGAGGGCTCAACCGGCAGCTCCTGCGGGAGCCACAAGTCTGGCCGCCCCGGAAGGACTTTGGCATCTGCCTGGGCAAGCAAGCCTCGCTCAGCCTCAGAGAATGGCGCAGGCCAACCTGGCAGGGCCGTTGTACGGGTTTCGAGGTTGCCGTCGTGTGTGCCAAGCAGTCAGAGCCCTCAGAAGGTGCTGGGCAAGTCATTAGTGGTGCTAATTGGAATATCTGAAGGCCTTTTTGGGACCAAGCCGTGGTCGAAAGGGAAGCCATGAGTCAGCCCAGTTCTGCCCCTGGACAAAGCAATCAGGCGCATCCTGCTAAGATCACCAGATCCTTGGATCCAATCAGCATTTCATACAAGCATCTGAAAAGGGGAGAACAGCTTCTCTGAGGCTGTGCTGGATGAGGCCCTGGAAAAACCGTGTCAAGCTGGAAGGATGGAGCAGGGAGGCTCAGAAAGGGTCCCGTGGGTGGGTGAGCAGGAGTCAGCAGGGGGGGGCAGGACCAGGGCCCTCCCTTCCCCCACCCACCCCAAATCACAGCCCCTTCCCCCCCCTGAACCATCTATGTGGGGAGGGGGGCTATGGGGGTTTGAGCCTCTGCCCTGGACCCTCTTGGAAGGGGGTCTATCTGAACCAGCAAGGGCCAGCAAGAGAACCCCACCCACACCCCTCGATGGGGGCTGCAAGGGCAGAATCTGCCCCTCTGGTGGCCAGGCATGTTTGCCACCTCCTCCTCCTCATGCAAGAGGGTCTCCCCCACCCCCACAAAAGAACACAAAACCTGGAAGAAGGAATGAAAAGGACAAAATTAGAAATGAGAGAGGTGCGAAAGGAAGAGGAAAAAATAAGAGCAGAAATGTCTGAAGTGAATAGGACGCAGGAAGAGCTCTGGGACGCGGTTGCGATGAATGAACTTCGGCAACGGGAGTCTAACTTGAGATTAAGATCGGTGCCAGAAACCCAGGGAGAAAAGATTAAAGAAAAATTGACGGCAGAAATTGCCCAATGGTTGGATATGAAAATTGAAGATGTGCAGAAAACGATACAAAATGCATTTAGGATTAAAATAAGAACGACTAAAGCTAAAAAATTCCCCGGTGACTGTCTGATCATTTTTAGGGACAAAGAAATGAGAGACTTGATTTTGCAAAGAAACAGAGAGAAGCGTCTAAACATCGACGGAAATTATATAATTATTTTTAAAGACGTGCCGGTGAGACTACTGAAAAAAAGGGACCGATACAGACAACTAGCACAAACATTGAAGAAAAATGGAATAGAATTTAAGTGGGAATTTCCAGAAGGAGTGACATTTGCATACAAAGGGAAGAGGCACAGACTGACTAAATCAGAAGATGTGGAGAAATTTTTCAGAAGATACAGAGAGTTGACCAGAGTTGGAGAAGAGGCTGAAGTGCTGGGAGCGAGAGGTGGTGAGGGAGATTCGGTGGAGCCGGAGGAGGAAGAGGAGCGAGACAGTAAGGAGAAAAGAAAAGGAAGAGGAGGAGGAAAGGACGAGGAAGAGGAAAGCGAAGAAGATAAGGAAGAGGAAGAGAAGTAAAAAGAGGAAAAGGAATTTATTTAATAGATAGACATCATGGCATTAAAATTATGGACATGGAATACAAATGGCTTGAATGAAAGGAAAAAAAGGAATAAAGTGATACAACATCTAAAACAGAAGAATTTGGACATTATTTGTTTACAAGAGACTCATGTTAAAAAAGCACATAGGAAAATTTTGGTTAATAAAAAATTGGGAAATGAGTTTGTTTCATCGGATAAAAGCAAGAAGAGAGGGGTGGTTTTGTATATAAAAAGTAAATTAGAGGCACAGCAACTATTTAAAGATGAGGAAGGGAGGATTATAGCAGTACAAGTCAATTGGCTAGGCGAAAAATTAATAATAATTGGAGTTTATGCACCAAATGGATGCAAAGCAGATTTTTTTAAAGGACTGGAGGAAAAATTATTTGAATATTTGGATCAGAAAATAATAATAATGGGAGATTTCAACGGGGTGGTCTCAATGGAAATGGACAGACTTCGGGCCAAAGGTAAATCGAAAGAGGGGAAACTACCAAAAACTTCTTTTGACATGGCGGAAAACTGTAATTTGGTGGATATCTGGAGATTGAGACACCCGTTAGAAAAACAATTTACTTTCTATTCAGAAGTTAATCAAGCAATGTCTCGAATTGATCAGATTTGGGTTTCTGGTGAGTTAACTACAAGAATATTAAAGATTGAGATCCAACCCAAAGTATTATCAGACCATAATGCGGTGAAAGCCATTCTAAAAGGGAGTGAAGAAAAGTCTTTTAGGTGGAGGCTAAACGAAAACCTTCTAGATGATCAAAAAATTGTGGACAGGGCCAAGAAATGTTTGACGGACTATTTTGTAAACAATTCTAATAAAGGAACGAAAACGAGTGTGGTCTGGGATGCCAGCAAAGCCGTAATGAGAGGATTTTTCATTCAACAAAATTCAATTAAAAATAGAATGAGAGAAAAAGGGAAGAAGGAAATTTTAAAACAAATAATGGAAAATGAAAAGAAACTAACGATAAGGCCAGGTGACGAGAAAGTAAAACAGAGTATAAAAATGTTACAGACACAATTTGCAATGATAATTAATAAAGAAGTGGAATGGAATATAAGAAGAATGAAGCAAAAGAATTTTGAATATGCAAACAAATCTGGAAAATGGCTTGCGTGGCAAATTAAAAAGAGGAAGGAACAAAGTATAATTAAGAAAATCAAAATAGAAGATCAAGAGATAGAGAATCCGAAGGGAATAAGGAAAGGCTTTGTGGACTTTTATAAAGACTTATATAAAAGAAAAGAGAAACTTAACACTAAAGCAATAGAAGAATATTTAAAGAAGAAAAAGGTGCAAAAAGTATCAGACAGTAATAGAATTAAATTGAATGAACCAATAGAACTGGAAGAGGTCTTAAGAGTAATAAAGGACTTAAAAAATGGGAAGGCGCCAGGGCCGGATGGATTCAGTGCAAGATATTATAAAGAAATGAAACACACTTTACTTGTACCATTGAAAGATGTGATGAATAAGATATTGGAAAAAGGAGAACTACCTGAAACATGGAAGGAAGCATACATAACGTTAATTCCCAAACAAGACTCGGATTTAACGCAGGTTAAAAACTATAGGCCAATCTCGTTATTGAATAATGATTATAAAATGTTTGCAAATATTTTGGCAAATAGGATGAAAAAGGTTTTGAATGAAATGATACATAAGGATCAAGCGGGTTTCCTTCCCGGGAGACAAATGAAAGATAACATAAGAAATGTAATTAACATAATTGAATATTTGTCAAGCGGGAAGGATAAACAAGCGATGTTGATTTTTGTGGACGCTGAGAAGGCCTTTGATAACATCTATTGGGAATTTATGCTAAAGAATTTAGAATATATGGATGTGGGTCAATCTTTCTTAAGTGGTATAAAGGCAATATATTCAGAACAGAGAGCAAAATTAATTGTGAACAACGTTATAACAGAAGATATTGCCATAATGAAAGGTACAAGACAAGGGTGTCCGTTATCCCCGCTGTTATTCATTTCGGTCCTGGAGGTCTTCCTAAGATCTATAAGAAACAATGAAAATATAAAAGGAGTAACTGTGGGTGACAATCAATATAAGGTTAAGGCCTTTGCCGATGACTTGGTTATAACTATAGAGGATCCTATACAGAGTGTTAAAGAAGTGATAGAAGAAATTGAATATTTTGGTCAGGTGTCAGGTTTTAAATTAAACAGGAAAAAAACCAAAATAATGGTGAAAAATTTAGACCAAGAAGTTATAGAAGAAATACAGCAGCAAACAGAAATGAATGTGGTAAAAAAAGTAAAGTACTTAGGAATCACGTTAACTCCTAGAAATATTGACTTGTTTCAAAATAATTATGTACCAGTTTGGAATAAGATTAAACGTGACTTAGACGTATGGGCAAGAATGAGATTATCGTTCTGGGGAAGAATCGCAACAATAAAAATGAGCGTGCTACCGAAAATGTTGTTCTTGTTTCAGATGATACCAATAATTAAAGGAGTGATTATATTTAAAGAATGGCAAAGAACAATGTCAAAATATATCTGGCAGGGCAAAAAGCCAAGAATTAAATTTAAAATATTAACAGATGCAAAAGAAAGAGGAGGCTTTGCCCTGCCAGACTTGAAGTTATATTATGAGGCTTCGTGTCTTTGCTGGTTAAAAGAATGGATAAAATTGGAGAATATGGAATTGTTGGATTTGGAGGGACATGACAACAGATTCGGGTGGCACGCTTATCTATGGTGTGATAAAAACAAAGTGCACAGAGGTTTTGAAAGTCATATCTTTAGAGGTACGTTAATCGAAGTATGGAATAGGTATAAAAACCTTTTAGAGCTGAAAACACCAATGTGGTTATCCCCACTGGAGATAATGAGTACGAAAAAAGTCAATATGACAGGAGACTGGATTACATATGAAAATTTAATAATCAAAGAAGGTGATAAATGGAATCTGAAACCATATGAAGAGGTTAAAGAAAAGGTGTATGATTGGCTGCATTATTTTCAACTGAATGCAATGTTTAAAAAAGAGATACGGGAGAAAGGATACTCAGGGAAAAAATCAAAGTTTCAGCAAGAAATTTTGAATAGTGATGTAAAAGTATTGTCAAAAATGTATAAACTATTACTCGAATGGCATACAAAAGATGAGGAAGTTAAAACGGCAATGATTCAATGGGCTAAAGATTTTGGTTATAATATACAATTTGAGGATTGGATAAGGTTATGGAAAGAGGGAATGAAATTCACCGCATGTACCACGATAAAAGAAAATGTGATGAAAATGTTATATAGATGGTATATAACCCCAGTGAAACTAGGAAAGATGTTCAAAGTTAGTAATAAATGTTGGAAATGTCAAGAGAAAGAAGGAACATTTTATCACATGTGGTGGGAATGTAAGAAAGTAAAAAGCTTCTGGGAAATGATTTATAACGAGATGAAAAAAATGATGAGATATACGTTTGTAAAGAAACCAGAAGCATTGTTACTAGGTATACTAGGTAATGATGTTGAAAAGAAAGATGTGAAGCTATTTAGATATGCAATTACAGCTGCTAGAATTTTGATGGCCCAAAAATGGAAACAGGAAGAAATGCCAACGAGGGAGGAATGGAGAATGAAACTGATGGAATACGCAGAAATGGACAAATTAACATGTAAAATTCGAGACCAACGAGATCAGAGGTTCACCGAGGACTGGAACAAATTTACAGAGTATATCAAAACTGTGTGTGATCAGGAAATAACGCTTGTTGGATTTCAGGAAGCTTTGTGAAGAGAATAGTAAGGAATGTTGTTTAATTGAAAAGATAAAATAAGGACGGTTAAAGTGCAACACAAATTTAAGGAATGTGAAATGTTGTGAAAAATATGGAAATTGTCAGATAGGCTGACGGAAGTCTATAAGATGTATAAGTTAAATGGGATGTTAAATTGTAATGGGATTGGTTATTGTAAATTTGAATAAAAATTAATTATAAAAAAAAAAAAGTCTGGCCGCCCAGGAAGGACTTTGGCATCTGCCTGGGCAAGCAAGCCTCGCTCAGCCTCAGAGAATGGCGCAGGCCAACCTGGCAGGGCCGTTGTACGGGTTTCGAGGTTGCCGTCGTGTGTGCCAAGCAGTCAGAGCCCTCAGAAGGTGCTGGGCAAGTCATTAGTGGTGCTAATTGGAATATCTGAAGGCCTTTTTGGGACCAAGCCGTGGTCGAAAGGGAAGCCATGAGTCAGCCCAGTTCTGCCCCTGGACAAAGCAATCAGGCGCATCCTGCTAAGATCACCAGATCCTTGGATCCAATCAGCATTTCATACAAGCATCTGAAAAGGGGAGAACAGCTTCTCTGAGGCTGTGCTGGATGAGGCCCTGGAAAAACCGTGTCAAGCTGGAAGGATGGAGCAGGGAGGCTCAGAAAGGGTCCCGTGGGTGGGTGAGCAGGAGTCAGCGGGGGGGGGGGCAGGACCAGGGCCCTCCCTTCCCCCACCCACCCCAAATCACAGCCCCTTCCCCCCCCTGAACCATCTATGTGGGGAGGGGGGCTATGGGGGTTTGAGCCTCTGCCCTGGACCCTCTTGGAAGGGGGTCTATCTGAACCAGCAAGGGCCAGCAAGAGAACCCCACCCACACCCCTCGATGGGGGCTGCGAGGGCAGAATCTGCCCCTCTGGTGGCCAGGCATGTTTGCCACCTCCTCCTCCTCATGCAAGAGGGTCTCCCCCACCCCCAACACCCCCCAATCCCTCCAGACCTTTTTATTTCACTTGGGATGTCCTGGGCTGGCGCTCCCCGCAGCTGGAGGTGTTTTGCTTCCCCGGGAGAGGAAGGAGGAGAGCAGCTGCCTTGGCCCCTCCCTGAAATGGGAGCCCAGCTGCGCAACACGAGGGTCTCCTCCCGCTGCGGACCACAAGACCAGCTTCTCCCCTTTCAGCTCTGCTCCTCCAGGCCAGCGGCTGCTCCCACTTAGGAGGCGACTCTGAGCTGCTTCGCTTTGGACAGAGATCTCTCCAAGGGGGACAATTCCTGCCTCCAGGCAGGGTCTCTGGTCCTGCCAGGAGCCCCAAGAAGGTAGGGAACTGGGGAGTCCCACCAGCAGCCTCCCCATAGGAAACTGGGTGGCAGCCACAAGGAGACCCAGGGAGTTATTAGGTGTTATGCTGGAGTAGATGAAGAAAATGTTTATATATAGCGGACAGGCCAAGAACCAGAAGTTCTTTAGCTTCTTAACTTCTCCCTCTCTCCCTCTCCCTCCCTCTCTCTCTCTCTCTCTCTCCTAAATCTTTTTCTATTCCTTTTTCTTTATCCCTTCCTTCCTTCCTTCCTTCCTTCCTTCCTTCCTTCCTTCCTTCCTTCCTTTTTACCTCTTCTCCTCTCCTCTTTCTCTTTTTTCCCTTTAGATTAACGTTTTAGTTTGGCCATGAGAGAGAATATTCAACTGCGGGACGTGACATCTTTCCGCAGGGCCTGCAAGACAGAGCTGTTCCGCCTGGCCTTTGGTTTGGACTCAGTCTGACCCTTACGTTTTCCCTCCCCTTACGGTTCTGATCCATGGGCTACTTTTAAAATGAGGCTGTATTTTAAATTGCATTTTAACCTGTATTTTAAATTGTGTCTTTTTACCCCATTGTGTTTTTATTGTAATTTTACTGGTGTTAGCTGCCCTGAGCCCGGCTCTGGCTGGGTATAAATTTATTATTATTATTATTATTATTATTATTATTATTATTATTATTAATCTTTGTATTCTTCTTTATAAGCCCCAATGAAAACTTTTTTAAAAAGACAAAGCAGGCCAAGGGGGGGGGGCGGGGTGCCAGGGCCCCAAACTGAAGGGAGTGCAGAGAAGAGTGGAGGCAAAGCTGCCCTTGAGGCCAGGAAGGGCCAGGGAGCATCTTTGAGGCCAGGACCCTTCCTGGTCCGGGGTGCGAAAGGGCAGTGGGAATGTCCAGGCAGTGGTGGGTGGACTGAGGAGACTCTGGTCTAAGTGCTCCTGAGCATGGATCTCCCTGGCAGGGGATTGGGGGGACTGGACAAGCCACCTTCTTGAGAGTAAAGGATATGAGAGGAGTTGTAAAATAAATGCTGGGCAGGCTTTGGGATCAGGGCCCGTTTCTGCTGCAGGCGGGTGCTGTGCGGCTTCTGAGCAAAGCCTGCCCCCCTCTCTCTTCCTCTCCCAAGGAGGCTCTTTGCACCCCCAGAGCCACCCCTTCCCTTCCTTCTCTGCTCACCTGCCGTTAGACGGCAAGACCACCCAGGGATCCGGCCCTTGTGGGCACATTTCAGATCCTCAGCAAACAAAGTCACGCGGTGGCATCAAGCTGGCGACAGAAATCAGGAGAAAGGTTTTGCTGCAAACCTCTGGGAGATGTTTGTCGAGAACAGAGGCTGCCCTTTGGGCAGGGTGCTGTCGAAAGAAAACCAAGCATCTCCTCCTTGTTCCAGTGCTGGTCGCCCAGGATGCCTGAGCCCCAGACCAGCAGTGGCCAAGAGGTGAGGGAGCAGAGCACCCCGGGGCCAGCACACAGCCTGCCAAGTGCCCAAGCCACACATTCATGGGTGAGAGGGCTCTCAAGGGCGACTCTTTGCCTCCCCAGTCAGAGGCCGCAGTGCTGGAATAACCAGAGAGGAAAGTTCTCTTGTCCTCAAATCCTGTTTGCGTCTGGTCGGCCACTGCGAGAACTAGAGGGGCCACAGCCCTGATGGAGCAGGCTCTTCATTTGAAAGGGGCATTCTGGCCATCGCCCCTGTATTTTCCCCATTGATCTTTGGGCATTTGGAGCTGTTGCTCTGCATTTTAAGTTTCAGAGGCTTGCCTCAGAGCGGAGAGTTGGCCAGGTGGCTCCCCAGGGACCCCTCCCCAAACCACCACACTAACCTCTCTGTACCTAAGAAGACAAGGCCCTTTAATTCGGACCAAATGCCTGCAGCTGCTGCTTCACTGCTGGTCTCACCTCTGGTTAATAAACACACAAGACGTAACCAGCTGTACTTTTGAATAAATAAGGTACAGTGGTACCTCAGGTTACAGATGCTTCAGATTACATACACTTCAGGTTACAGACTCCGCTAAGCCAGAAATAGTACCTCGGGTTAAGAACTTTGCTTCAGGATGAGAACAGAAATCGTGCTCCGGTGGCGTGGCAGCAGCAGGAGGCCCCATTGGCTAAAGTGGTGCTTCAGGTTAAGAACAGTTTCAGGTTAAGAATGGACCTCCGGAATGAATTAAGTACTTAACCCGAGGTACCACTGTATACTATTCATTGTATCAAATTGTAGATTTCAACGGAAGTCTCATAAAGTTCAACAAAAAAAGCAGAAGACCCAGTGGATCAGTTCATTCTCTCATCAGTTCATGCTTAAGGTCCACACGTATAAAAGTATCTATTCCACCTGTCTGTTCACAGAGTCCAATAATCCACACAAAAGGCTGTACATACCAGATGTAATATTACAGGATAGTGGATCTTATAGCATAGTAGTAGTTGCAGTAATCAGAGACTGTTACAAAGCAGGATTAGATGGACAAGCACAATATTGGTTTGAGTAACAGGTGTTGGCAATCCACAGATACAAAACTTCTTTCTTAAAGTGACCCATATGGCACAACAGAAGTAAAGCAATCCATGCTCAGATGTTGTAAACTCATATGTATATGGTATGTGCAGTTGTTTATGGTTTTATATTAATTTTGCTGTAAAAATGTGTGAGATTATGATATTGTATTCATTTGCATTATCTAGAGCCTGTTCTACTGATGAAGCCTGGGATGGCGAAACAAGGCTAATATTCCGGAAATCCTTGTCTCAGACTCTTTGAAAGGATTCTGTGGAACTGTAACAGCCCTTCATGTTACGTCTTGTGTGTTTATTGAGTATGTTTCATGTAACCATAAGTTTGTTGTTGCTGTTTTGCTAATGGTCTCACCTCTGGGGCATTGTCAGCTGTGTGGTGGCTGCACCCAGAGACAGTGGGGTGCGTCCACAGCTCCCCACATGGTCCAGCCCCACTGCATGCAAAGTCTTCCCCTCAGCACTGAGCCTTTGGGGAGCCCCGAACGAGCCGTGCTGTCCCTCCCAGACACCCCAATACCCACCGACCCCATCACACAAGAAGTGGCCCCAATCCAGATCAGGACCCCCAGTTCACCCACAAGGATGTTCTGGCCCTGCTGGCCTCCAGGGCTGGTCCCCTGCAGATAGCCTGCCTGAAAAACCTCATCCTGCCCATCATCGCCCTTTGGGGGAAGCCATGTTTATAGAATCACAGAATTCTGGAGTTATCAGGGGCCCCTAAGGGCTATCTAGTCCAGCTCCCCGCAACACAGGAATTACAACTTGAGCATCCCTGACAGGGGGCCACCCAACCTCTCTTTAAAAGCCTCAGCTGAATCACAGCATCCTAGAATTGTTGAGCTGGACGGGACCCCAAGGGCCATTTAGACTGACCCGCTGCAATGCAGGAATCGCAGGAGGAGGAGACATTGAGCTGACTGCCCCTCCTCCAGCATTCAGACAAACACGCACAATCCACCGGCCGCGAGAGAGAAGCAGCGCGCCAGTCACCCAGGGCAGTGGCTTACCATCAGCTCGGGCACGAATGTCTTTCTGGCCAAGGCCACCAGCAGGCCCCTGCTCCATCAAGGCGGAGAAGAACGGCTGCGCGGGCCCCTCCTGCCCGCAGGAAGGCGTCTCCCTGGAGCCCAGGCCCTTCCTGGGGATGCTTGGCCCCCTCTCGGCGCCACGGTGGCCCTCGCAGCTGCGGTTGAGGGCGTGGGACGGGAGGCTCTGGCTGTGCCTGGCCTGGCCCTCGAGGAAGACGGATCCGTCCCTCTGGTACTCAGGGATGGGGGAGAACTCCAGGGAAGAGTCCCTGCTGGTGCGCAGTGGGGGGGAGGAGCCCGTCTTCTTGCGGCCCTTGGCCAGCTCCGCAAAGGATGTGACCCGCTTGGGTGGGGAGCCCTGGGAGGGCATCGCAGGGCCGTCGCTCAGCTGGACCGGGCAGCTCATCATGCGCTCCAGGGAGCCCAGCCGCCCGGTGGGGCTGCGGTCCAGGCTGCGGTCATAGCTGCGGGACCGCTGCCTCCGCGGGCCAGCCAGGGTGGGCGGTGAGACGTTGACGTACACCTGCCCCTCGATGGCGCCCTTCTCGGCTTCCCCCTGCGACTCCTCCCGCGAGCAGTCAGTGTCGCTGTCGGGCCTCTGGAACAGGTAGTACTCGGTGGGCTGCAGGGGGCTGCCCCGCGGCTGCTCCTCCGAGCAGCTGGTGATAGACGAGCCGGCCGGGCTGGGCGAGGACTGGGAGGACAGGTCGCAGGTGACCAGCTTGTAGTAGTTCTGGGTGGCCACCACCAGCCTCGCCTGGCTCTGGAAGCAGGCCGTCAGGTCGGAGGCCTCGGAGGCGCAGGGGTCACACAGGGCAGGGTAGGAGTTGCAGTTGGCATCCAAGACCGGGGAGGAGGCGTGGTGGCATCCGCAGGCCTGGTGCGGCTCGCCGGGCGCCTTGGGCTCGCCAGGCGAGGAGTGCAAGTCCAGGTAGAAGGCCCCCGAGTCTGAGTGGCTTCCGGAGGAGGAGTCGTCGCAGGAGTGGGCCCCCGAGTTGAGGTTGGGGTGCACGTGCCCGTTCATCTTGTTGTAGAGGGCGCTGAAATTGACCAGGACGCCGTCGGAGCTGTTGCAGGACGAGTCGCTGACGTAGCCCATCGGCTGGTCGGGGGCCTCCGACTGGCTGGAGAGGCTGTAGCAGCAGCAGCGCTGCAGCTCCGCGCTGGAGCAGCTGCACGTCCGGCTGCGGGGGGCGTCCCGGCTGTGCGCCAGCTCCTCGCCGTCGCTGGCCCACTCCTGCTCAAAGGAGAAGCTGGAGGGCTCGGCCCGGTGGCAGCCGTACTCATCCAGCTCCATCAGCTCAGGCGCCAGGCGGCTCCTCTTGCGGGCGTCTTCGTGGGACAGCTCGTCCTCCTCCTGGCCCTCCACCACGTCCGCCCGGGGGCTGGCGCTCCAGGGCTTCACGACGGGGCTGGTGTCGTGCAGGCGGAAGGGCGGCAGGGCCAGCTCGTGCAGGCGGAAGGGCGGCAGGGCCAGCTCGTGCAGGTGGAAGGAGGCCTTGCCCAGCTCATCTTCGCAGAGCTCCTGGGTCTCGCTGCCCCCCAGCAGGAAAGGGTTCTGCCGCTTGTTGGCACCGGGGGCAGGCGGGTCCCTGCGTGGGGCCTCCTTCTCTTCGGGCGTCTCCCCCGGGGCCAGGGTCGCTTCTGGAGCCTGGAGCAAGCTGCTGTAGAGCAGGGAGTCGGCCTGCGAGAGGTCCCGCTCCGGGAGGGAGCCGGTCCGCAGGGCACCTGAGTCGGCCTGCCCAAAGGGGTTGGCCCGTTTGCTGGTGGTGCCGCAGCACGGCCGGTCGGGGACCTGGCAGTGCACCAGGGGGATGTGGTGGACAATCAGCGTCTCGCCGGCCAGCTTGGGGGGGCTATCCATCGTCGCCGCTCTCCAGGACCCCCGCGGTCCCCAAGCTACCCATGGAAGGATTCAGGTGAGGAGGGACCACAGAAGCACATCTCATCGAAGCATCCAAGGAGCACCTGGAGGGAGACAAAGAGCAAGGAGTCAGCAGCCTAGAAACAAACGAAACCGACTGAGGGTCCCACTGCTGGCTCCTGCCTGGACCACCTTGAGAGACCCCTGCTCAGAACTCAACAAGAGACTTAGGGACCCCCCCAGGGGTGAAAAGACTCGGGGAGGGGGAGGGGAAGGGAGGAAAGTGGCTCAGCACTACAACAGAGAGACCATCACCATCACTGGTAAATCAGTCTTTCTCAGAAAAGTCCTCGGCAGACTTCTAAAAGCCTATAGACACTAAAACAGAGGTTTTCAACTTTTTTGAGTCCATGTTTCCCTTGACCAGGAGGCCAGTTAGGTTCCCCCCTTGCCTGCAGAGCTGGCAGCCCCTCACCCCTTTTCGAACCCCCTCCTTTGTGGAGTGTTCCCTCAGCCTCATCTCCCCTTTCCTTGGGAGTCCTCTGGGCAGGTGCTGCTGCCGCCCCTGGTCTCTGAGCTGCCCCCCTGCCCCCAAGAGAGGGGCCTCCTCACACTGCCCCTCAGGGGCCTGGGAAGAGGATGTCCCCAGCCTTAGTGGTCCAACGGAGACTGGCCAAAGGTGAACATGAGGCCAACGCCTTGCCTTGGGTGGCAGCAGCGGGCGCTGCCAGGCCTGCATGGCGGAAAGGCTCTCCTTCAGCACTGGGCACTCAGCTCCCGGGCAAGCATTGCACACAGCAAGCCCAAGAAAGGCCAGTGTGGCCCTTGTCTGCCTGCCTGGCCTCTCAGAGGCGCAAGAGGGCATCAGGAGAGGGAGGGAAGGAAAGGAGGCCAGAGGCCAGGGTTGCCCATGGCACCCTGACCATCATTCAAGGCACCCCAGGGGGCCACGGCACACTGGTTAAAAACCACTACAGTGGATGCTCGGGTTGCAAACGTGATCTATGCGGGAGGCACATTCGCAACCTGCAGCGGCACATCTGCGCACGCACGGGTTGCGATTCGGTGCTTCTGCACATGCGCAAAGCACGATTTAGTGCTTCTGTGCATGTGTGACCCCCGAAACCCGGAGGTAACCCATTCCGGTACTTCCGGGTTTCAGCGGGTCCATAACCCAAAAAAACGCAACCTGAAGCACCTGTAACCTGAGGTATGACTGTCCACTAAAAGAAATTAGAGCAAATTAAAAGAGGAAGTAAATTTGTTGCTACTGAAGAGGAACCTGGGGTCATGCACTCCCCACCTGCACCCCAGCCTTATCTGCACTTGTTCGCACCTCCTTTCCCTGCATACACAGAGCACAAAACAGCCCCACACACCCCCAGTTCTCCAGTCACCACTCACGTCACCCCAAGGCCTTGAGGGGGTGACTCTCTCCTTTGCCTTCCCAGGACACGCAACATCCCATGACAACAGCCAAGCCGATGTTCCCCCTGGGTGCTTCTGCACCAAAACCACCCTTTTTCTGTCCAGGCCACGGATCTGCTTCCGACCCCCAAGAGCCAGAAGCTGTGGGGCTGGAGGCAAGAGCCTCTCCCTCGCGTGGCCAGTCTCCTGAGGCAACAGAAGCAAAGAGCATTTTCCTGGAGAAGCCCATTGCCTGCCAGACTCCTGGCCTCTGGACAGAAGAGCGTTTCTGAGTGTCCAACTTGCAGCCGGACCCCTTGGCAAACGGACCTTCCTGGAACAAGCTGATATTAAGCCCCCTCCATCAGGGAAGCTGCCTACCTGCGCGGTGACCCCCTGCCCCCGCCAGAAATTAGGTTAATGGGATGCCGTGGGAACCTGGCAAGACCGTGTGACGCAAGGGAACCAGCGAGAGCCTTGGTTTCCTTGAAGGAAAGAAGAGAGATGGAGGGGGCCCAATCCACTCACCCAGAGTCCTCCTTTCTCAGGAGTCTGGGGCTGGTGCCCTTGGGAAATGGGGGAGGAACTGTGTCTCCTCTTGAAGGGAACCCACTGGCTGCCTTGGCCTCGCTTTCCTAATAAATAGCATTTGATAAATTATTCCTGGCTCTGCTTGGAAATTCATAGGCTCCAGCCCCATTCTTAGAAATGTCTCCTAGTCTGTGGTTCACCACCTGCCAGTTTGGGAGGGATGGATGAAGTTCTCAGCTGAGGTGTGGGGAATACCCCACGGGCATCTCTGATAGGCATTTAAAGAAAAAATGGTGATTTGTGGCTTCAGGAATCTCAGCCAAAGCCTCCATGGCTGGGTGGTGGAACGGCGGGGGGGGGGCAGCACTGCCATGGGGTGACTCACCCCTAGCAGGATGAGGTCATGAAGCCCAGAAGAGCCATTGTGGGGTGTGGGGTGTGGACAGGCTCCATAAAGGATGGCTGCTGCTCCTGATGCCCAGGACTGACCTGCCGGGAGCCCGAAGGGCCCTGCCCTGCCTCTCTCCACCTGGCTGGGGGGGGGGGGCCTGACAGGCTCCATAAAGGCTGCTCAAACAGGGGGGGCTCCTTTTTAAAATTGTTTTCTTTTTTATTTATGTCATTTTAAATTGTAATTTTATTACAATTTTATTGTAATATTAATGTTGTCTTTTTAGTTTTAGATTTTATGATTTATGTGGAAATCGTTTCCCGTTTGGTTGTGTACCTTTTGATGTGTTTTATTTATTGTTTATGACTTTTGTTATGTGGGTAATCATGTAAATCTTGTCATCCTGTGAGCCACGTTGAGCACTGTTTTAACTATGGAAAGGCGGCATACAAACAAAATGATGATGATCTGGCCCCGCCTCATTGGACACCGGAGGAGTCCAGCCAAAGGTTAGCTCCCAAACGCTACTCTGCCCCCTCCCCTCCATCCCTGCCTAGCGGTGCATCGAAATCATGTGCACACAGCTGAGAAGGCTTTGCTGCGGCAGGACCAAACGGCGACTCACTGCGACAGGTGAAAAAGCAAAATGGGTAAAAATTCAATTAAAATGCAGCTAAAGACCCAAGAGCAATGAAACGCGTGGGACACTTTTTCACCCCAAAAGTAATCCACGTAGGTCCCTGAAGGCATCTAGGCCATGTGCTGTCTGCCCCCAAAATGGCCACTTCCCCCATCACCATCTCC
This sequence comes from Podarcis filfolensis, assembly GCF_964270895.1. Lineage (NCBI taxonomy): Eukaryota > Metazoa > Chordata > Lepidosauria > Squamata > Lacertidae > Podarcis > Podarcis filfolensis. The sequence goes on from NC_139613.1 coordinate 658,227, forward strand.
GCAGGTAAGGCAGCCCAAAGGTTGGCCTCAGCAGCTGATCACGAGGCACAAGAGGGTCCTCCTTGCTTATGCTAGTTATTTATTAAATTTGCACCCCGCCTTTCCTTCGAGGAGTTCAGGGTGGCACACACACTTTTCCTCACAACGGCCTTGCAAGGTAGGTCAGGCGAAGAGATGGCGCCTCCCAGTGGGCTTCATGTGGCTGCCCCCAGGTTGAGCCCACACTCTAACCACTGCACCACACTGCCTCTGAAGCGCTAGCTACTACATCAAGGGCGCTGCATAAAAAACAGAATCTGTTGTCTCACAGGCAGCAAGGAAAATGGGAGTGAACTTTGGTGGCCATCAGGCAGACAGGAGAGGATTTGGCCAACTTGCAAGATCATGCACCGCTTTCAAGACTGGAGCAACCGTATCCTGCAGCTAAGCAACCACCAGGCTCTGAATCTGCAACCACCAATAGGGTGACAAATCAGAATCCATAAACAGGGATTGGGGGCCAACCAGATTAATGAAGTGGTGAGATCTCCACCGATTATTATCTTTTTAGGCAGCAGTTTAGGGGTGATTTGGATCAGGGCCAGCTTGTTGCACTTAAAATATATATTAAGTGCAGCATGCTGGCCCTGATCCAAATCACCCCTAAACTGCTGCCCAATAATAATAATAATTGGTGGAGATAAACAGGGCTATTTTTCTAGAAAAAGAGGTTCTGGAACTCACCCTGAACACCTCCTTTGTTCTTTTAGAATAGCCAGGGTGCCCACCTGAGAGGGGCCAGAAGGGAGTTCTGGTGAATTCTGGCTGAAAAAAAGCCCTGCGCACTAGATCATTTTGCTCGCATGCCACCTTGCCCTAGTTAAAACCAAGGCGGCTTACAACACAGAAAAATATTAGAGAGTTGCAAACGTAACAAAAGCAGTCACAAAGAAATAAAACATCAAGAAGTACACAACCAAACTGAGCAATACTCTCTCTCTCTCTCTCTCTCTCTCTCTCTCTCTCTCTCTCTCTCTCTCTCACACACACACACACACACACACACAATTTTGCCAGTACAAAACTCAGAAACACACACCTGAAAGCTATCTGCTAATTGCCCCACTAGGGGAAAACGGGTGAGCAGGTGAAATTTTCCTTTTTAGCAACGCTCAGCATCTGTCACTGTGCGGAAGTTAAAGAGATTGCGACTAAACATCAGGAAGAACTTTCTGACAGTAAGAGAACGGTCTCCCTGGGGAGACGGGACCCTCTCCTCCCTTGGAGGTTTTGAAGCAGAGGTCGGGTGGCCGTCCATCATGGATGCTTCAGCGGAGATTCCTGCATCGCAGGGGGTGGACTAGAGGGCCTTTGAGATTCCCTCCAACTCTACGATTTTATGATTAAGGGACAGTTCACAGTGTCACACAATTCTGAGCAGGTGTAATTCACTCCCCCCTCCCCCCAAAAAACCAGAACTCCTCCAGGAGCACTTCAGTGGGACATTTGGCTCAGAATAGCCCCCCACCAGGAGAGAGTGAGTTAGCAGAGAAGCCAGCAGCGCTTGGGTGAAGCAAGAAATCCCCCAGCCCTGCCGCCTGAATGCATGTCTTGAAATGCCACTGGGGCCTTCAGAAGGCAGGGTTCAGTGGAGAGAGCAGGCAGGCAGGCTGGGGGACGCACTGTGCGCATGTGCTCGCCTGTGTGCTCTGCGCACTGGGACCAGGAGAAGGGGGAGGGCGGCCGCAGCTGCAGCAGCAACAGCACCGAGCTGTTAAGGCTGCGGCTGCCGCTCAGGCGAGGCTGATCCAAACCTCCCCCGACGGCCGCTGGAGGGAAGCCCAGCCTCCAACCGCGCATGGATGGCTGCATGTGCGCATGGATGGCACAGAAGAGTGTCCCTGTGTGGGCAGCTGGCACGCTCCCTTCCAGCAGCTTCCTCGCCTTGACAGTGGTGCCTCTCCAAGAGGCCGTTCCCAGAGCAGCCGCCATCGCTCTTGACTGCCGCTGCAAAAAGCTCTCGTCCTTGGCGCCAGAGGCTCTGCCAAGCCCAGAGTGATGGCGGGGGGGGGGCTGTATGCTCAGAAGCAGGAAGGAGGGGGGAAAGGGTCTCAGGGGCTTCGGAAGAGGGGTGCCGCCTCCGGAGGGGGTTCCTGCTTCTGGTATGGGGAGCGATGGCAGCAAGAGGGAACAGCCTGTGCAAAATGCCCTCACTTAAAAAGATCACACGGTCATGCAAGAGTCAGTGTGGTGCAGCTGTTAGAAGTGTCAGACTAGGATCTGGGGGACCAGGGTTCAAATCCCCCCTTGGCTGTGAAACTCACAAAGGTGGTTTTGAGCTCAGCCACTGCCTCTCAGCCTAGCCTGCCTCACAGGGCTGTCGTTGTGGGGATTAAATGAGGAGGGAGAGAACAGAAATGCAGCAAAGATATTAATAAGAGTCGGAAGCACATGGGCGACCTGTTTGCAGCAAGGAAAATGCCAGGCCTCGGGCTGCAGGAACCTCAAGGAGGCCAGCCGGGGAGAAACTGATGGCCTTGGAGCCCCAGCAAATCTCAAGTCAAGGATCAGGGTGCCAGGGGACACTGGGACTTACCCCGGGGCAGAAGGCTTTGCATTTATTTGGGAGGGCAGGACGGAACACATCCTTTGATAAGCTCCAGCTCATACTGCAGACTAGTCTTATTCTTTTATCCTCTGTCCTCCTAAGGTGCAGAATTTCAAAACACACCAAAATTAATTTAACACGTGTAAATTAAAACATTCAAAAGTATACTAAAAGCCGTAAAACCAGGAGACGCCTAAAAACACCAAACACAGCTGAGAGGAAAGAGGAATCCTAGGACTGTAGAGTTGGAAGAGTCTATATTTAGGAATGAAGCTGAGGCTCCAGTACTTCGGCCACCTCATGAGAAGAGAAGACTCCCTGGAAAAGACCCTGATGTTGGGAAAGATGGAGGGCACAAGGAGAAGGGGACGACAGAGGATGAGATAGTTGGACAGTGTTCTCGAAGCTACCAGCATGAGTTTGACCAAACTGCGGGAGGCAGTGGAAGACAGGAGGGCCTGGCGTGCTCTGGTCCAGGGGGTCACAAAGACTCAGACACGACTAAACGACTAAACAACAACAACAACATTTAGGAATCCTGCTGCAAGGCTTTATTTCACGCAGGTCAAAGACCCAGTCTGGCAAAAAACCAACAACCCACACACATTTGCAAACACACACAAGCTGGCAGCCTCAACGGGCACCTCTGGAGGCTTCACCTGGGGCAAAAAAAGCAGGCAGCGCCCCCCACCCCTGTTCTTATAGCTCTGCCTGCCAACAGCCATCCCTGGATGGGCTCGAACCACCAACCTTCTGGTTAACACACAGACCCATTAACAGAGCAAGTCTCCAGCTGGCACCCAAAATGCCACATCTGCCTGGCACACCCCACCCTAAGCAGGCCTGTCCCCAACAGGGACCTGCTGTACCTCATGTAGCATGGGACCTGGGAGCAGAGAGCACCTTGCCTGAATCACAGATTCTCTCATCCTCAGCTCCCCCTCTGTGAAACAGGAAAAGCAGCAGCAGGCCTCGCAGGGCCGTTGTGAAGAGGTATGAGACCAGGAGATGCCACTACTTGCCCTGCTTCCCTAGGGCAGCTGTGCCCAACCCAACACACCACATTTCCCCTGGAGAATGGCAGCCTCTAGACATGCAGTTCAGCTGCTGCTGAGACCACTGGTCCAGCTGGCCCAGTGCTGCTGGCTCTGACTGGCAGTGTCTCTGGGAGAGAAAGCAGAAAGGGAACTTGGCACCTCAGCCACAAAAACGGCAAGCTGCGTTCCTCAACTGAATCCAAGGGAGGAGGCCCTGGGTCAGCGGTAGCTCATCTGCTTTGCATGCCAATAGTCCCAGGTTCAACCCCCAGCTCAAGAGAGCTGCTGCCAGTCAGTGTAGACAACATCTGCCTCCGGCCAATGACTGTGCCAACGCAGCTGCCAGCCTTGGCTAAACACAAGCAGGTTCACCTGGAGTCAAGCGGCTGCCCAGCTGCCAGGTAAGCCTGTCTATGAGTAGAAGGAGAAGGCTGGCAGCATTCAATGAAGCTGGACATCTCCACGGAGCACAGTTAAACTGCAGAACTCCCTCCCACAGAAGGCAGCGATGGCTTTAATGTGGGACTGTTCAGGGATGCAGGAGAGGATATATTGTCTGATTATAGCCTTTCCAACTTGTGTTAACAAGTTCCACAATTTAGCAGAGTAACATTCCCCTTTTTAAACTTGTGGCGGATGCGTTTGCTCAGGCTCGCTAAAGCCTCTCTAATAACTGTTCTGGTATTTCCCCCTTATACCCTCATAAACGATAAGACACAACAAAGCCTTCTATAAAAGTATAAAAAGGTTTACTCACACATCATTCTGTTCACAATAGGATCCCAGAAGGCAGACTTAGCTTAGAAAAGTAACATATACCTAGAAACTATCTCATAAGGAGACAGTCCCTTTGTCCTCTCTTGGCTGGAGGCCAAGAGGGCATCTTTGGCTAAGCAGATGTTGCTTCTTTGATGCATGTAGTGAAAGAGAGAGATGGCTGCCCTGCCCTGTGCTTTTGTTATTACCTGCACAGGTGAGGCCACGCCCACCTCTAGTCACATGCAGAGGAAGTCTGTAACAGCCCAGAAGGAAACAGGAAGTTTACCTGCTGACTGGACAAGTATCCCTCCCCATGTGTAAACATGTTCACTCTAGGAATGTTGTACTTGACTGCTCTTGTGTTTCACATCCCACATTTAAGAGAGGATTGGACTAATTCATGGAGGAAGAGAGGGCTATGGGTGGCTCCTGGCCAGGATGCCTATACTCTGCCCTCCAGAGCTGGAGGCAACAATGCTTCTGAACCCAGTTGCTGGAAACTGTGGGAGGGGAGAGGCCTCTGGTGGTTGGATCCTGCTCGCTTTCAGGTTTCCCATTGGGGCATTTGGCTGGCCACTGTGCGAACAGGATCCTGGACTCGATGGGCTACCATTGGCCTATGCAGCTGCAGGCTCGTCTTTTGTTCTTACATGGCGAGAGCAGGATTGCTGCTGGGCTCCCGGAGTGGCGCTGGGTGCTAAGGGGAGCGGTCAAGACATCATTCCCAGTAGGGTTCACATCCCCACTGGGGGCGGTCACTGCCTCTCAGCCAAAGCTCCCTCGCAGGGCTGTTGTGGGGAGTAAATGAGGAGGGAGAGAACCATGGATGCCTGGGAGAGAAAAAGGGGGGGATATAAAAGAACAGGGCAGAGGGCCTTCTGGGTAGTGGCGCCTCCCCCCCCCCCCGTGAAACACCCTCCCATTCGATAGCCAGGGGATAAGTAACTATGCAAGCTTTAGAAGACATCTGAAGGCAGCCCTGCATCGGGTTTTTAAATATTTAATGTTTTCTTATATTTTTATATATGCTGGAAGCCGCCCAGAGTGGCTGGGGCAACTCAGTCTGATGGGCGGGGTACAAATAATAAAATGATGATGACGATGAAGGAAATCAGTTCCTTGCTATGGAAATTGTTGAGCTCAGCTCTCTGGCATCAAACAACTGTGAACATCTGCAAAATGCGAGAACTAAAAGGAGGCTGTTGCGTCTGCAAAAAGTGACCCGGGCTGAGAAGGAAGCTGAAGGAGGCCTTCGTCAATAATAAACAGACTTGCCAAAAGTGCAGATTTTCGACTTGCCCAAGTGCCACGCAAATCCTCAGGGGTCCTGAATAACAGGCCTCTTTATTGTGTCCATTTCACAGACAAAGAGACGACCCACGGAGTTCTTGCGGCAAGGGGGCTCCCTCCCAGGCCAAGACCAGGCTCTACGCCACACTCTTTCCAGGGTCAGGGACGTTATTTTTATTCACAAAAACGTTTCTCTGCTACCGCCTTAGCATAAAATCTCAGGGTGGGGAACAACAACACAGCATGAAACCTCATCCGAAAAGAAGCAAATCATCACTAACGCGATTGGGGGAGAGTGGTCGATTTTACAGAGCTGCACATTTTTGGAAAGTAAGATGCTAACAGAGCCCGGCTCCACGCTCGCCCCCGTGGGAGGGGAAGGAGCCCTTCCCGGCTCGGGGCCTGAAAGCCCCACCCAGGCCGGCCCCTGTCCCCCCCCTCCTGCCCACCGAGACCCTCCCCTGCCGGGAGGAGGCGACAACAGCCACCCGGAGGAGGGCATCCCTGGACCCCCTCGACACCACCCGGGCAGGAATCCTGGGAAGAGGCTCTCCCAGGCCTGCCGCCCCCTCCCCAGCCCCAAATCTCCTTTCCCCTCCATTTGTCATCTCATGATGCTGCTCCCCACTGTCGAGTAGAAAATAAGACGCACCGGAGAGACCCCTCGGCCAAAGCGCCCCTCCCCTCCCGCGTCAAGCTCCAGCCTTCGCGCCGGCGCTGCCAGCACCCCCCGGCCCCCCCCCCGCTCCTACCAGGCCGCGCTCCCGGAATTTGCGAGAAGAAAATGGTGCCTGAGGACGGCGAGCGGCCGCCGCCGCCTCCCCTTTCCCTGGCGAGGATGCCCCGGGGAGGGCGAGGAGGCGCTGCAATGCACCTGCTGCAGCCAGCAGGGCACCCGCCAGACCCCGCGCGGTCCCCGGGGAGGGATCTCCAGCTGCCCCGGGGTGGGTGGGGGGCATCCCTCAAGCTGCGCGGCGAAGCAGCTGTCAAAACTCCCGGCGCGGGGTGGGGGGTCGGAGGGCTGCAGCAGGTAGGGGCTCCAGGAGGAGGCGGTCCCCCCATCCTCGCCCTCCATCCCTCCGCATCCTCCCTGCCTCCATTGTCTCCGCCCCCCCCCCCTTCCAGGCAGCATCTCTCGCTCGCTTTGTCTGGCGGCAGCGCCGCTCCCTTTGCAGGTGAGCCTGGCCCGGAGCAGGGAGGGCAAAACCCCAAGGCACGACCCCCTCCAAACCCAAAAAAGCCCCCCTCTCACTAAATAATCACCCCTTCCCCCCCTCCCGCCGATTGCAGCAGCAGCAGTAGCCACACCCCGAGTGGCGGCGCACAAAGGCGAGGATGCCCGGCGCCACTACCCTCGGGGCTCCGGGCAGCCAAGCGGCAGGACGCCTGGGTCCGGGTCCAGGGAGGCGGAGGGGGGGTCTGTGTGTAAGCCCGGTGCCCGGAGGAGCGAGTGCGGCCCGGGCCGGCTCCGGTGGCCCCGCGGGCCGAGTGAGGACGTGGCACGGGCCACCTGCGCCCCCGGGGACCCCCGCGCTGTCCGGCTCACCTGGGGCGCCGCTCCTGGGCGGGCAGGCGGGCGTCGTCCGTGGTGCTGCTATCGCTGCCTCCGCCGCCGGGCTCCGCGCTGCATCCCTGGCAATGCGGCGGCGCTGCGCAATGCCCGCTCCGCCTCCCGCGCCCGTGACGTCGCGCCCGCGACCGCGGCTCCGCTCCTCGCGCGCGGGGCACCGCGCAGACCCCGCGGGACCAGAGGGGGCGGCGGCAGGAGGGCAGCGGGGGGGGTGCGCAGTCCGAGCGAGGAATCGCCGGTCCCCCGCCCCCCCCCCCGCCTGCCCAACGGGGCCAGGCGCGCGCCGTCGCCTGGGAAAGCGAGATGTGGCCGCCAGCGCGGGAGAGGATTCCCTTTGGGGCCCCTGGGGGGGGCGCTGGGAGGAGGGCCCCCACCGCACCCCAGCCGCCGCGCGTCCCATCCATCAGGATGTCAGAAGTGCCTCGGATGAGGCCCCTCCAGCGCAGCCTCCTGCTGTCCAAGGGGCCCAATATCCCCGGGCATCTGGACAGACGGCCCCTGGAGCTGGTGGTTCCACCAGAAGCTAAGAAGCGCCTGCCGGGTCGGACCAAGGACCCCCCTAGTCTGGCATCCGCACCTCGCAGGGGGCAACCAGCAAGCAGCATTGGGGCACAAGGGAAGGAGAAGCGAAGAAAAGCCACCTGGATGAGGCCCTCACCATGGTCAGCCAGATGCTCTTAAGGGATCTGAGCACAAAGACTGTCCAGCTGAAAGGGACTCCAAGGGTCATCCAGCCCAACCCCACTGCAATGCAGGGATCCAGCTGCAGGACTGGCCTGATGTTCATAGATGGGAGGAGGGGCCCCTGCTGGAAAGGACCAAGCAGGGCCATTTGCTTGCAACAACAACAGTATTCCCCAGCCCCTCTGGGCGGCTCCCAAGAAAATATTAAAAACACGATAAAACATCAAACATTAAAAACTTCCCTAAACAGGGCTGCCTTCAGATGTCTTCTAAAAGTCAGATAGTTGTTTATTCCTTTGGCATCTGATGGGAGGATGTTCCACAGGGCGGGTGCCACCACCAAGAAGGCCCTCTGCTCCCCCCCCCCCAGACCCAGAGGCCTCTCCAGCAGCCCCAGGAAGTGGCCTGATCCACACCCCACAGGGCTCCCCCAGCAGCCTCTTCCTGAGACTCTGGGAGGGGTGGGGGTGAATGTGTAAGTGGGCACATGGGGGTGAGCGCCAGGAGGGGTCGGCTTCAGGAGAAAGAGCCCCAGGAAGCTCTCTCTGGGCAGTGGTGGCCTTGGGAGGGGAGGGGTGGCAACAGATCTCCAAGGGGTTATTTTTAACACTCCCTCACATGTGAATGTCTGTTGCATTCAGGGAATGAAAATAGCCTGGTGTGGCACGCCCTATTTATGCCCTGGCGCAGCAGAGTCCTGCATTCACTGGGGGGGGGGGTTGGGAGGAAGATAATAATCAAAACAATTATTTTATTATTATCACCCATCTGACTGGGTTGCCTCAGCCACTCTGGACAGCTTCCAACACATATAAAACATGACAGCTTCCCTATACACCGCAGAGCAGGACCCCCCCCCAGCAGTTTTGAATCCCCCACAAAAGCACAGGGGCTGGGCTGGAAGGGGCCATCAGGGGAAGTTTCCAGGGGGCAGTCAAAAACTGTGCCGGGAAGACTGAAACAACTGAGCTGCTAGGAGGGAGAGCAAAGCGGAACTTTTGAGAGGGGGGTGGGGGGCCTGTGCTAACTGGTGCCCATTGGGAGGGTGGAAGGAGGCCAAGAGCAGGGGGAGCAGCCAGAGGGTGGCATTCAAATAAGTTTGACTCAGAGTAGGCCCATTGAAATGAATGAGCATGACTATGCGATGTCTCAGGGGTGAGTGAAAATCTATATCGGGAACTGGGGGGAGTCAATATCTACATTCAAATCTGCTGCCCCTGTGGATTTATTATCACGGTCACAGACCAGTTCGGGCTCACTTACAATATCAGGAAAATCATAAAACACAACAGGAATACATTAAATTGCAATTGGGTATAACAGAGTCAATACAGATATTGTTGTTGTTGTTGTTTAGTCGTTTAGTCATGTCCGACTCTTCATGACCCCATGGACCAGAGCACGCCAGATATACAGATATAGAGGCAGTTAAAAAAATATATTAAATATTGATCACCAAAATATAACCTAAAATTGTCATTTAAAACCTTAATCATTTTGGTAGTAGCTGGTGGGCCCTCACTGGCTGGCTGTAAGGAAGAGGGCAGGACGGGGGAGGGCTGGCTAAGGGCGGTGGGACAGTGCCTAATGCAGCAGCCATCACTGATCATGGCACACAGCCTTCCGGAGCGTGATGTGCTGAGATCCGGTGTGGTTCAGGGGATGAAAAGCTGGGATTGGATCTTGGGAATCTGGGTCCATGACACTGAAATGTGCAGATCAGGCCAATGGCCCCTCACCCTCGCCTCAGAGTGGGCAACCAGATTCCACAAAGAGAAGCCCACAAGCAGGATTTGGGCACAGGGGTCCTCTCCCCGCCTGCATTTTCTGGCAACCGCAGAGGCTCTCTCTTCCAATGGGAAGAAGAGTGAGCCACCTCCCGTGTCAGAGGTGCCAAACACTATCAAGGCCGCACGAATGACAAACAAGAGTTTGCTCACGTGCGCGACAAGTACTGGCTGAGTCCTAAGATTCTTGTAATGAATTCTATAATCCAGGGGAGTTGTCGCCAAGGAAACGAGCAACAAAGCACCGAAACATCACAAAATATCAACAAAACAGTAAGGAGGTGAGCAGAGCTCTGCAGCAGCAGGTGGATCGAGCCAAAGGGGGCCCATTCAGTCTGGCATCTTGATCTGGCCACGGCCAACCAGGTGCCCGTCCTGGGCATCCTACAGGAGCAAAACAAGAGTCCTCTGCCCTCTTGCACCAGCAGGCATTCAGAGGCAAGCAGACTCCGAGAATGGAGATGACTAGCAGCTCCTCCTGAGTAAATCACTGTGAGAAAACAGCTCCTCCTGACACAGAGAGATCATCTTTTACACATGAGGGCTTTGCAACCTGCAGACCAGCCGAGATCCTTACCTAGTTTTTCAGTCTGCCTACCAAACAGTTGATATCAAGCAGGCAACAGAAGCAGCAGGCACCAATTCTCCTCGAGTGGCATGTTGTTTGTGAAACCTCCAAGGGCCTTGAAGATGCCACCTCCTCAGAGGGAGAGCAACGCAGCAAACGCAGAGGAAGAGACAGAGGCAGCTGCCGGGAAAGAGGAAAACTGACCAGGAATGCCCCCGAGATGGGCATCTCTCCTTGCTTCAAATATAAATGCCCGCACACACTAAGAATGTCCTTTAGGGTATAAGTGACAGAAGGCAGCACCTGCTTTCCAGGTGCCAACCATCACTCCTGCCCTCCTGCTTGCAGGTAGCAGCCCCTGAGGGAGCCCTCAGTCCTGGCCTCACAAGAGCCTCCAGATGCCACCTGCCTGACCCACAGAAGCCCCTTGGGGGTGAGTGAGGGGGGGCGTGTTCTGCTTGGTTCAGAGGAGCAGACCAGATATAACCAAGGGAGGTGCTATGCAAGGTTCTTCAGCCAGCTTTCCTCTTCTCTTGGGTGCCTCCCCTTTGCAGTCTGCAGAGCCTCTGCTGGGGAGGTGGAGAGAGCAGCTGGCCACCAAGGGAGCAAAGCCTGGGCTGCTGAATGAAAAGGCCCAGTGTCCGTGCAAAGAAAAGCTCCAAGGAGGGGCCTGGCACAGACGCGGCTCGGGTCACGATCCCAGGGGAAAGGGCCAGGGCAGATCTGCTCTGCGGGCTTGGGCTGAATCTGCCGGCTGGCAAAGCACCACCTTTGGCAAGACAATTCGCCTGGCTGCGCGAGGGCCGGGCCATTCTCCCCAGTGCTGTGTGGCCACCAAGCCAGAGATCTCCATGGCCCAAGAGAGAGGCACGGCTGGTGTACACAGACTCATCTTGGCTCCAGGCTCTGGCTTCCAGCCCTTGGCCTGGGCTCCTCCATCTATCTTTTGCCCACCTGCAAGTGGCTCCACCTGATTCCTGGAGGCGCCGAGGGAGAAGAGAAGGCCTGCCTGCGCCGGAGCTTGGCTGGAACAAACTCTCTTTGCAAAGCCCAAAGCATCATGCTCTTCTTTTCCATAATGGCGCATCAAAGAGGTGGGAGCTCCAAGTTATCCGAGGTGAAAAGTCCATCACACCTTTATCTCCCTTTCCTCCTCACACTGCAACTCTTCCAGGAAGCCACACACTCTTGACCCAGGGGCTGAGATGAGGCCTTCACCTCCTGAACCCTTTCAAACAGACTGGATTCCTTTCCACTGAAATTCCTCAGCAAATTCCTCTGTTCCAAAGTGTTGCTTCTTGTCGACAAAGAATCATTAACATGGTTTAACCCCCTCATAAAACAATTTCCTAAGAGCTTCTATTCAGAATTTGAAGCCACTGTGTTTATTATTCGACCGAGGTATCTTCTAACTTAATTTTTATTTAATAAATATGTTAGCTGCTTCTCAAAATAAAGTATTGGTGCAAGCTGTCATATCATGTCTGATAAAATCTGCTAAAGGCATATGCAATATTGCAATAAAACACTTGTGCCATAACAAGTAGGAACAACAAAGATCACAGCAGCCATTTAAACAGCCCCCCCAAATCAAAAGCAATCTGGAGAAATCAGAGATCACCCCCTTTTTTCTTTTCCTTCTTTCTTTTTCTCTTTCTCTATTTCCTCCTTTCTCCTCGCCTCTCTTTTCCCCACAACCCCACATTGCCTATAACAAAAATGTCTCAAACAGACAGTAACTGACCTATATGAAGGACTCTATGATTTGAAAACGGAGATGCAGAATGTACTTTTGTTACTTATGGGAAAACTTTCATTGAAAACATATTTAAACTACTAATAGTAATAATCAAGCCCCCTAAAGTCCAGGGCCAAAGCATGTCCCGCCGCATGTGTTGGATGGAAACATTATCTGAGACAGGTTCATGGGTGCCCTGAAGGCTCCAGAGGACTGAACCCCCTCCAGACCACAAGTATTGGGGAGCTGAGGGAGGGAATCCCTTTGGGAGCAGGGCAGATGGTACCTGAACAGAATCCCTGTCCTCTCTCAGGTACTCAGCACTGGGTAGAGAGACACCCAAAATCCACTGACTGCTGGACTTGCCACTGGCCAGGCAGATGCATCCGGAGAGGTCCCAGGCCCTGCTCCTACTGCTTCCCAAGGTGCACAGATATTCCAAGGAAACCCTGCACATCCCCCCCCCCCAATCACCCTGCCAGGTTTCCGTCACACCAGCCAGGCTGCTGTGTTCTTGCCCAAGGCCTTTCCATTTGCTAACCGGCTTCCAACAGAATATTAAAATACAATGATTCATCAAATGTTAAAAACTTCCCTAAACAGGGCTGCCTTCAGATGTCTTCTAAAAGTCAGATAGTTGTTTATTTCTTTGGCATCTGGTGGGAGGGCGATCCACAGGGCGGGTGCCACCACCGAGAAGGTCCTCTGCCTGGTTCCCTGTAACCTCACTTCTTGCAATGAGGGAACTGCCAGAAGGCCCTCGGCGCTGGACCTCAGTGTCCAGGCAGAACGATGGGGGTGGAGACGCTCCTTCAGGTATACTGGACCTTTGAGGCCATTTAGGGCTTTCAAGGTCAGCACCAACACTTTGAATTGTGCTCGGAAACGTACTGGGAGCCAGTGTAGGTCTTTCAAGACCGGTGTTATATGGTCTCAGCGGCCACTCCCAGTCACCAGTCTAGCTGCCGCATTCTGGATTAATTGCAGTTTCCAGGTCACCTTCAAAGGTAGCCCCACATAGAGTGCATGGCAGAAGTCCAAGCGGGAGATAACCAGAGCATGCACCACTCTGGTGAGACAGTCTGCGGGCAGGGAGGGTCTCAGCCTGTGTACCAGATGAAGCTGGTGCCCTGGACACAGAATTAACCTGCGCCTCCCAGGACAGCTGTGAGTCCAGAATGACGCGACGCATCTGGTCCTTCAGGGGCACAGTCACACCTCACCTTATTCTCCAAGGAGCTTAGGGTGTGGCATATATGGTTTTCTCCCCTTCCTTCTTTAATCTCCACAAAAACCCTGTGAGGTAGGTTAAGCTGAGAGGCAATGTGACTGGCCTCCAAGGGGGATTCATGGCTGAATATGGAGTTTAAATTCTGGTCTCTTCTGGGTCCTGGCCCACCACTCCTGGAATCCTAGAATGGCAGAGTTGAGAGGGTCCTCTAGTCCAACCCCCTGCAGTGCAGAAATCCCAACAAAAGCTTTCTCGGGCAAACAGTCACCCGACCTCTCCTTAAAAGCCTCCAAGCAAGGCAAGTCCACCACCTTCCAAGGGAGCCCATTCTGCTGTGAGCATCTCTTACTGCCAGAAAGTTCTCACACCACCCTGCCCCCTGAAATAAAAGAATTAAGGTCTTATATATATAATAAATGTTCCTAAATGCACCAAGCAAACATGTACATAAATATATAAACCACATGTCTGAAGCAGCTCAGGAAAACAGCCCAGAAACCATTTTGACTCTGAAACTGACCAAATGTTTTCTCTGCAAGGTCAAGGAAAATGGAAAAGCCTCCCCATTGTCTTTTCCTTCACAAAGCCTGTCTTAAGGGTGTGTCTGTTTATGAATAGGGTGAGCCTGTGACCTGGTTCAGGAACTAAGTATTTATCATTACAAAAGAGTGGCCAGGCTCCCCAGGGTATCCAATCAAGTGAGCATTAACAGGTAACCTGTCAGACAGGAGGTAAACAACGCACTCAGATTTCTGGCAAACAGCACGCTCAGATTTCTGCTGTAGATCGCCCTTTCTGTGATGTAGGTATGATGTTTCTGGGGGTGGTCTTGGACTCCAAGGCAGGGAATTTAAAATGTCTATATAAGGGTGGGCACACCTTTGTTTGGGGCCCTCCTCCTTTCCTGCGTGTGAGGGGAGCCCCCTGTTGCAACAGATCACTAAAGATCAGGCTTACTAGCTGCTTTGCTTCTCAATATTCTCTGGTTGGCCTCTGTTATTTTCTCCGACTGATGGGGAACCTACGTAAGGACTCTATAAGGGCTCTTGTGTCCCCCAGAAGGGAATAAGGGCAGATTTTCGTTTATTACACCCCCTTCAAGCTAAAGGGGGCGGGTGTCTGCGAGGCAGGCGGGGAAAGGGTGAGTGGAAGGATGAAGTCCAAGAGGAAAGGAGCCTTGTGGGGTGTGGCGAGTGTCTGTTGCCGGACGATAGGGGGCTGGGAGCTGGTGTGCCTGGGAGGGACAGAGAGATAATGGTGGATTTGCAGCTCTTCCACATCTCAGAATAGCCCGTTATGCGAGGCCAAGGAACTGGAACAGCTCTGCCTATAAGGACCACTTTTTCTGGCCCATTAAACATCCCAAAGCAGTGGAGTAAAACAAGGGGAGGAAGGCTTGACTCACCCACAATTTGGGTGAACGGGAATCTAGAGGGAGCAGGCCCTGAACAAGGCGTCATTATATGCACAGCTTCGGGAGTTCTTGTTTCCTGACCTCACCTGACCCCACGCTGCCCTGCCAGTTTGCATCCTTTCCAAATTGGCTCAGACAATGACCAGCTTGTTTCGCCTTTCCTGTTCTGGTCAGGATCAAACAGTAATGAAGATTTGGGGGGAAGCGGTTGGGCGGGGGGGTTTAGTTTAGGGCTGGTGATGAATCTCAGGCATCCCAAGGGCTGAATGTGGCGCCCAGACCTCACACTGGCTCTCCTCTGCAGTTTCCTTGAGTGCTTCGTATTGCAGGCTTCGTATTGTATGTTTTAAAACACTGTTGTACGTTTCCCCTCATTTTCTTGTTTTGTTTTTTTGCAAACTGCTTAGGGTTTGTTTCGGGGGTTTGTTTGTTTTTTACAATCAAGTATAAATTTTATGGGAGAGAGAGATAGACAATAGATAGAAAAATATCACATCCAGTTCTGCCTCTGCCCTTGACCACCAAGGTGCCCAGGGGGAATTGCAGCCTTTGGGCTGACAAAAGTTCCCTGCCTCAGTTCATTCTCTTTGCTCTTTCCCTCCGTCCTCCAGTTAAGTGCTGGGCCTACTCAGCCTGGGAGCCTCCCTTCCTTGGGGTGAGCAGCATCCTTGAGACGGGGAGGGTGCCCTGGCTGGATGAAACTACATTGCCCAGCATGCAGTGCTTTGGAGGAATCAAAACAATGCTCCCTGCTCATGCGTGAGCCCCGTTGCATGCTGGGTTATGTAGTTTCCAAAAGGCAAACCAACCTCTGTAGAAGCAGCCAGAAGCTGGTGGATAAGAACATGGAAAGAATTCGTTTCCATGGCTTTGCCACTGGAGGGGGCGAGTGGGGAGCAAGGCGTTGCCATGGCATCCCATTTTTCCGCCTCTAGCTCTCCCCCCAGCTCCAGCTGATGCACATCTGCAAAGCTCTGACTCAGCTGAGCAGCTCAGGCAGAAGAAGCACAGGGGAGGAACTGGGCCAGCCTGAAAGCAGGCCGCCTTCCCAGGCCTGGCAGCCAGTCAGTCTCTCCTCTCTCTCAGCCACGTGCAGCCGCATGTGATCCTGGCTGGCTGGACCCGCCGGACTAGCAGGAGCCATGCAAAGATCAGCCAGCCAGAAGGGCCATCGCTGCGTCTCTCTGACAAAAACTGGAAGACATTTCATAGAATCCTAGAACTGTAGAGTTGGAAGGGAACCCCAGAGGTCCTCTAGTCCAACCCCCTGCAGTGCAGGAATCTCAGCTACAGCCCTGCTTAAAAACCTCCAGTGAAGGGGAGTCCACCACCTCCCGAGGGAATTCATTGCACGGTCAAACAGCTCTCACCTGCCCAAAAGTTATTCCTGAAATTTAGTCGGAATCTCCTTTCTCTTACTCTCTTTGGGGCCCCAAAAACATTTAAAGGGGGAAAAACTGGATGTACATTTCCAAAATATAAGATAAAAAGCAAATAAAATAAAACCTACATACAGTTAGAGCTTAATAATTATTTCACTATTACTGTAATATACTGCTTCTTAATTGTATTTCACTATTAATATACTTCTTCTTAATTGTATTTCAGTTCAACAATTACTTTGATAAAATACATATTTTGTTATGTGCAAATGCTTAGATGCCTATTAGGTCCATAAATTACCATATAGCATATACAGTGAACCCTTGGGTTACGTTACCTTCGGGTAACACAACTTTCAGGTTGTGAATGCGGCAAACCTGGAAGGGTTTCGCCGTGCACGCATGCACAGAAGCACTCTATCATGCCACGCACGTTCACAGAAGCAGCACCTCTTCTTACAAAATTTTCAGGGTGCGCACGGACCCCCGGAAAAAATTAAATTCGTATCTGGAGTGTCCACTGTATTCAACACAAAAAACAGCGACAATTTGTCGTTGACAAAGGACAGCTGGACATACAAAGGGTCCCATTACCTTCAGGAGCTGAGGGCCTCATCAAACCTAAATCTGGCCCTGTGGTCTATTCACCCCACACCTTGACTTTCCCCTGGTCAGGCTTGCATGCCAGAAGACTGGTGAGGAAATGGCACTCTGCACCTGCTCAGAAACACACTCTCAGTACTGACCTCACCTGCTCCAGGGCTAAGCCCTTCTTAGGACAAACCATCCTGAGTCAATCCCAGCTCTGGCCTGAGTCACTTCCTCCTGCCGACTCCCTGTAACTGGCTCTGCTGAGTCACATGGAGGACTCAGACACATTTGGTCCTTTCCAGGGGCTGCCTCAAGATGCTGGAGGTGGAACCTGGAAGCTTCTGCCTGCCAAGAGGAGGTCCTTCCACAGAGCTGAGGCCCTTCCTTGCCGGATTCCAGAAACTCAGAAATCTACCAGTCTGCTCCTGGCTTCAGGTAGACTGCCCCTGAACACAGAGGCTCCATAGCCGCTGATAAATCCACCACACATAAAAGTCTGTTTGGTAACAAATGTGCATGTGCTTATTGCTCATCGCCCACACTTCTCTTCGGGTGACACAACCTAATCCCATTGTTGGCTTAACAGGTTCCCCCAGCGCTCAGGCAGCAATATTCAGCGCCTGTGAAAATGGCAAACCTTCCTTTGGACGCACCGGCTACCAGGATTACAGGGCGGCACATGCCTGGCGTGGCTCTCCTTTGCCATAGGAGGCTTGTGCACTGATCAGTGGTAAGTGTCGGACCAGGGAGAGAGTTCAAATCCCCACTCAGCTATGAAGCTCACTGGGTGACCTTGGCAAGTCACCACCTCTCAGCTCAACCACTTTGCAGCGGAATAGACTCCCTTGAGAAGTTGTGGACCCTCCTTCTTCCCTGGAGGTCTTTAAGCAGAGGTTGGATGGCCACCTGTCAGGGATGCTTTAGATGTCCAGCTTACAAGAGACTATGATCGACTCCCACTATAACAAAACTGCCAGTGATCTACCCATTGGATTGACAAAAGTTGTTGAGCTTTTTTTAGGAATGTAGGATTGGACATCCTGTTGGACATCCCTGCTTTAGGGGGTGGACTAGAGGACCTTTGGGAGACCCTTCCAACTATGAAAGAAAGAAAGAAGAGAGAGAGAGAGAGAGAGAGAGAGAGAGAGAGAGAGAGAACCATGTACACCACCATGAGCTCCTCCTTGGAGAAAAAAATGGGAGATAGATAGATAGACAGACAGATAAACAGCTCCCACCTACCTGCCCTCCCTGAAACACTACGCTACTTTCTCCGCCATTCTGCTGACTTTTTAAAGATTTAAAAACCATTTAATTATTGGAAGGCTGACACATGTAGCCTCGACAAAAAAATTTTTTTCCTTCCAGTAGCACCTTAAAGACCAACTAAGTTAGTTCTTGGTATGAGCTTTCGTGTGCATGCACACTTCTTCAGATACATGTAGCCTCGGTTTTTAATTGGGGCGGGTTGGGGTGGAGAAGAGAAACATGGCCGCGCCCTCCCCCCTACCTACAGATCCGTAAAGGGCCCTTGCCAGAAATATCCCTGGCAAAGGCTCAGCCAATCGCGATTCTGTGGGAAGGTGCGCGCCTCCACCTGCGAGACTCGTGACGCTTCCCTTTTGCTGCGCTTCTTAGTCAACGCTCGGCGCACATGGGCAGCAGCTGAGCCAGGCAAGGGCCGCCTCCCCCCGTCCTCCCCCCCCCGGGCTCAGGACTCCAGGATCCCCCCCCCCCCGGCACTCACCCGGCGTCAGCCTCCTGCCCGGAGACCCTCCGCGATTCGGCCCCCGCGCGCAGCCCCGAGCAGAGCTCCCTCCAGCCTCCGAAGGCTGTCCTGGGCGGGCGCGGCGAGCGCAGCGCTGCGCCCTGGAATGCCAGCAATGCATGCTATGCCCGAAATATGACGGCAGCCTCGCCCGGCAGCGAGGAGGCGCATCGGGAGCATCAAAACAAGACACTCCCCGGCGGCTGCAGGCGGCGCGCAGCTTCGGAGCGCGCAGACAGCCGACGGCCCGGCTGCGCTTCACACGCCAGCCGGTTTGTTTGGCTGCATTTGGAGACGCGGCTGGCCTGGGTCTCCTAAAATTAGGCACGCGGTGGAGAGAGAGAGAGAGAGAATTTCCCCCTCGCTCGTATCATAGCCTGGAGCTCACAGTCGCCCCACGAAATGAAGCAAGAGGCCAGAAACGAGGGATTTGCGCGGCGCGTAAAACCGTGGCCACCTGCAGCCCTTCCGTCAGATGGCATCAGGATGGCAGCGAAGTCCTTCCTTCTCCTGGCCCAGTGCCGGATTTACGCATAAGCTAAACAAGCTATAGTTTAGGGCCCCACTCTGGGGGGGGGGGAATTATGTGGACAGTGTGGATTACTATGGTGATACTGATATTATATAAAAATGCATTTTATTAACTACAGTTGCATTGTACAGGTTATAACACTTAATTTCATATTAATAAAGCTATTTACAATTATTAGCAGTTTGCATCATATATTTACACCAATTATTATTTCATGTTATAGCAAGTTTCTAGAGACGATATTATGAGTCTTTGTAAACTGTGTTTCTAAAGGAACTTTTGTTATTGCCAAATGCCAATGTGTTTGCATTATTAAGTTTTTTAATGAATAAAAAAATCATTTAAAGTTAGAGCTTAATAATTATTTCACTATTAATATAAAGGTAAAGGGACCCCTGACCATTAGGTCCAGTCGTGACCGACTCTGGGGTTGCAGCACTCATCTCGCTTTATTGGCCGAGGGAGCCGGCGTACAGCTTCCGGGTCATGTGGCCAGCAGGACTAAGCCGCTTCTGGCAAACCAGAGCAGCACACGGAAACGCCGTTTGCCTTCCCGTCAGAGCGGCACCTATTTATCTACTTGCACTTTGACGTGCTTTCGAACTGCTAGGTTGGCAGGAGCAGGGATTGAGCAACGGGAGCTCATCCCGTCACAGGTATTCGAACCGCCAACCTTCTGATCGGCAAGTCCTAGGCTCTGTGGTTTAACCCACAGCGCCACCCGTGTCCCTCACTATTAATATACTTCTTAATTGTATTTCAGTTCGACAATTACTTTGATAAAATACATATTTTGTGATGTGCAAATGGCTTGAGATACCTATTAGGTCCATAAATTACCATATAGCATATATTCAACACAAAAAAGCAGCGACCGTTTGTTGTTGACAAAGGACAGCTGGACATAGAAAGGGCCCCATTACCTTCAGGAGCTGAGGGCCTCATCAAATCTCAATCCAGCCCTGTCCTGGCTCCCTCCTGCACCGACCAGGGCTTTGCATGAGAAGAGCCCACCCAGTCCAGCCTCCTGTTCTCAAAGTGGCTGACTAGATGCCTCACTGGGAATCCAGCAAGCAGAATCTGAGCACATGAGTTGGACTCATGGATATTAGTCCAAAAACAATGTTTCGAATGCGTTATAAACATGCAAAGACAGATGGAGCTAGAGAGCAAAAAAATAATCAATGCGATTTCCCATAGTGGTTTTTCCCCTTTTGGTATAATGATTTAATTTCTGACTTACTTATAGCGTTCCCCCCCCCCCCCTTTGTATAGATCCACTCTGGGATTCAGAAGCCTGGTGGTGAAACCAGAGCACCACCATCTTGACTATTAGCCACTGTTAGCCCTCTTCTCCATGAATTTGCCCAATCTTCATTTAAAGCTTTCTGGGTTGGTGTCCATTTCTGCCTCCAGTGGGAGGGAGTTCCACAGGTGAACTCTTTGTGAAGAAGGGAAGCTTTCTTTTATCTGGCCTTCAGCTAACCAAAAACCCTACCCAAAAACATGCTAAATTATCACATGCTGCCCCACACCTCACCCCCCACCCCGTGGCTGAGTGGTGCTTGCCATTTGGCAACAAACTTGTCCAGAGATGATGGTTTCCCCCCACTCTGCCCTGAGGTTCGGCTGGCCTTTATTTAGTATGGCATTATTACTATTATGCTTTGATTTATACTCCACCTTTCCCCCCTGACAGGACTCAAGGCAACTTACAGATAAAAATAAAAACCACCCAAAATCTATTAAAGCCAGCCAAATATTTGCCATAAAACAAAGTGGTACCAGCCCTTTTTGGCTCCTAGCCAGGATGGCTCTTCTGCAGTTGGAGACAGCCCTGCTTCTGAATGCCACTTGCTGGAAACTGTAGGAAGAGAGAGGGATCTTGCATTCGAATTCTGCTTGCAGGTTTCCCATCGGGGCATTTGGTTGACCGCTGCAAGAGCAGGAGGCTGGACCACATGGGCCATTGGCCAGATCCTGCAGGCTCTTTTATGCTCTTATGAGCCAGAGAGTCTGGAGAAGAGGATCTGGAGAGGCTCCTGGGCAGCCTTTTGGCCGGAAAGGACAAAAAGCCTCTTGTTGGCTGAAATGTGCCGGGAGAGCAAATGGTTCCTTCCTCTTGCTGGGATGGAACTGGGCCACACCATGGTTGTCATGGCGACCACAGAACCACAAGCCTGGCCTGCAAGCCCCAGTCAGCTTGTGCCAAGTGTTGTCCCGGCTCATCAAGCAGAACTGCTCCCGCAGGCAGGGCAGCCAGCCCAGTGTTACCAGAAAAATACTGCTCCCTTTCCCTTATGGGGTACCCAAGAGCCCGTACAGAGTCCTTATGCGGGTTCACTATTGGTAGGAGAAAATAACAGAGGCCAAGCAGAGAATATTGAGGAGCAAAGCAGCTAGTAAGCCTGATCTTTATTGATCTGTTGCCGCAGGGTCCCCCGCTCACCCCATGGAGGGAGAGAGGAGAGGAACCCATAACATTGGTGTGGAAGCTCTTATATAGACATTTGAAAATTGCCTCCCCTGTAGCTCAAGACCACCCCCCCAAAACATACATACATACATCACTGAAGGGGCGGTCTACAGCAGAAAACCTGTCTGCCAAGGTTACCTGATAATGGTCACTGATTGCTTTTACCTGGGCATCCTGGCCAGTCTTTTGTGATGGTAAATACTCAGTTCCTGAATCCAGGTCACAGGCTCACCCTATTCACACACAGATACGCCCTCAAGACACAGATAGGTAGCCGTGTTGGTCTGCCATAGTCAAAACAAAAAAAAATTTTTCTTCCAGTAGCACCTTAAAGACCAACTAAGTTAGGTCTTCAGATACGTATCTGAAGAAGTGTGCATGCACACGAAAGCTCATACCAAGAACTAACTTAGTTGGTCTTTAAGATGCTACTGGAAGAAATTTTTTTTTTTTGTTTTGCCCTCAAGACAGGATCTGTGAGCAAAGAGACAATGGGGAGGTTTTTCCCATTTCCTTCCTCCTTGCAGAGAAACATTTGAGGTCAGTTGGGGAGAGTCAAAATGCTTTCAGGATTGCTCTCCTGTACTATTTTGGACCCATAGTTTATATACTTATGTATGTGTTTGCCTTGTAAATTTATGGATATATGATATATATATATATATATATATATATATATATATATAGGAATTCTAAGGTCTAATATATATATATATATGAGAGACCTTAGAATTCCTATAACACCAGGGAGTGTGCCTTTTCCCTGAGCATGTCAAGAATGCTCTGCTTCCAGGCCCTCATGGCACAGCAGAGCCTCTGTTGCTGCCCACCCCACCCCCCAGGGAGGAAGCAAAGTGCATTGCCCTCCCTCCTGCCGTCCCCTTGACTTCTGCACCCACAGGCACCCTCCTCTTCCAGGCGGAGAAAGCAGCTTGCCGGGGGTTGGACTAGATGAGCCTTGGGATCCCTTCCAAATCTGCAGGTCTATGAAAGTGGGAGGTTGGCTGGCGGATGCCTGAAGGCCTCCTTTGAATGGAGTGCTTGGCTAGGCCACCTTTGCCCCTGCCCCAGTTTTTAAGACTGTCCTGTCCTGGGTTGAGTAGCTTCTTTTGTGACATTTATCAGACTGACTATTCGTAGTAGGGGAACAGGCTTACTCTCAGGTTACCCTTTGCTGCACAATACCAAATGTAAGAATTCACTGATAAATGTATCTCTGTACTGGATCACTGGGAAAACTTGTTTTTTGTCCAAGGGAGCCCTTAGATTTCTCTGTTAACAGTTCAAAACATTTTCACCCTGCCTCTTTATAGCTCGAGGCAGCAGCGTCCAGCATCATCGAAATGAATTTTTAAATCCTAAAGAGTCTGCTGCATATCTAAAACTGTTCATCCCACGCATAATTTGGGGTGCCAAAAGATCAACAGAGACTATCCAAAGCTAATAATAGCAGCCAATTCACAGCTAGAGAGAATGCAAAGTTGGTTACCAACAAACCTATTTTAAGAAGAGTGTCTGTTGGATCAGCTTCTGGCCTTGCGGAAAAAGCAGCGGCAAGGAAGCTGACCGGCTAATTAAAAAGTTGCATGTTCTTAAAGTGACATGCTCAGGAACAGCTGCAGCGGCCAGAGGCAAGACATAAAAAGAGGCGTGTTGGTGGTGAGTCTGCCTAACGCCCAGGAGAATAACAGGCTCACGTCACAGAATCAGAATCAAGTATCATAGCAGCACAGAAGGAGCGCCACCCAAACTCCCAGGCACCAGTTATGTCCAGAATCCAGGGGAAGAGGACAGGGGGGCGAGGGGGTGCAGTTGAAAGTGGGGGCTCTTAAAACCCACCCACCCTCTAGGCAGAGCTGCCAGACTTCTGGTGAGCCAGACAGGAAGGCTATTTTAGGCCAAGAATGAGCTGCTGACACCCCCCCCACCAAAGAGGAGGAGGGGGCTGCCGTCACCCTGGTGTTAATTTTGCATAAAGACACACAAGAAGTCAAACTCTCTCATTAAGCAAGTGATGCACCAACTAATTCCAGAGCATGGCAAGAGGGCTAAAGGGTTCCTTAGTTTGTGGCCCATGAACTGGCTCCTTGGAACTCCCTGTGGGAGGAGAATCCCAGAATCCTAGAGTTGGAAGGGACTCCCAGAGTCATCTAGTCCACCCCCTGCAATGCAGGAATCTCAGCTCAAGCACCCCTGACAGGTGGCCACCCAAGCTCTGCTTAAAAACCTCACAGGAGGTTGGCTGCTACAGAGACATTCCCTTCTTTTACACTGAAGTCCATTTCACGGTCAAACAGCTCTTATGGCCTGTGGATCCGCGGTTGAAGACGGCACATCCATCATATTCACATTTGTTTTTAATTGCTCCTTTAATTTCTTATATATTGCATGGAATTCAGATTGAAATACAATAAATTACAATATATAAAATTGTATGAATATCCTAACTGATTTATAATGGTTTTTACTGCTTCTTTTATTTCTTGTGACACAATTTCAGTTCTAGGGAATTCAAATCATGATACAATAAAATGCAAGATGAAAGCAATATGGGAAGCAATAAAATTACAGTTTGAAATTACAATCTCTAGTCCAGCACATCCCACTTGCTCCAACAAGACCCTCAGCAATTGCCAATTACTTGTGCTGTCCCCTTTTGACACAGCCACAGTTCAAAACCATTGATTATTGAACTAACCTTGATCAATAATGTTTCTGAAGAGGAAGAGAACAGCCATAGCCCTGTTCCAAGAATGTTTTGCAAAACAGTCAGCAGCCTATTTGCTTGGCCTGAAAATAACCTTTTCTCTCAGCTAAATATATCCAGTTCTTCAGCCTCTTATTACAGGATTTGATCCCTTCCTGCCTCTTTGTCCGTCTCTGGGGAGCCTTTTCCAATTCACCAACGTCCTCCTTGAACTCTGGGCTCCAGAAACTGAGTTCTCCCATGACCTCCACCCAGCATCACACGCAGCAGTTCCCTCCCTTTCCTCTGGTCAGCCTGGGATGCTGCAAAGAGCAGCCAAGAGAGAAGACGGGGGCCAAACTCCACCCCATCTGGACCCCAACAACAAAGGCCCATCATGCAGCAAGTGGCAGCTGGCATGGGGACAGTAATGTGGGCGATGTCTCCGTGGGACTCTGCAGGGGGCAAACTGGGCCACATCCATTTTGGGGCCAGGAAAGGGAGAACCAGATTAGAGATGTAAGGGCCTTGGGGACAGGGGGGTTGAATAAGGGGGGGTATCCCTGTCCCCCTCCGCAAAACCTTTGTTTTTCTTCCCCAGAAATGGAAAAAAAGTGTTATGATTATGGCATATGAAAGGGTAGAGGCATTTGTTTTGATCTGGACGAACCTTCCGTTTTCAAAAGTCCAGGATGCATTTGATGAAGAATATGAAGAAGCAGAAACTCACTGCTCAGAACTGAAACAGACTAAATTGAACGGCGTCTCCCTCGCATCTTGACTCCCCCATGCCTTTTTTGTGGCTCTTTTGATGGAAACAAGCGCTTTCCATCTGCCTGACACTGTGGAGGACTGAGGGAGACATAGGGTTGTGCTCAGTGCTAGTCCTACGCAGAGTAGACCCACCAAAGTTAGTAGACATGGCTTGTTAGCCATTCCTTGATTCCTAACAGGGATTGGCTAGGTGAGGAGCAGCAGTGGACACAGTCTGGCCAAGAGGCTCCCAGGAAGAGGGCAGAAGAGGGCAGCCTGGACCCAGGTTCATGGGGGGGGGGGAGCAGGACACACCCCAGAAGAGGAGGAGGAGAGCTGGGAAATGCTGGTAGCTGGGAGTTGGAGGGCCTGAGCAAGGACAGGAATCAGGGTGAATAGAGGCAGCACCAGCAGATAGTGGACAGTCTGCCATACCCTCCTCCCACCCTTAGGACTCAGCTACATTAGTCAAAAAAACCTCAGCAATTTGAATGTGTTATAAACATGCAACGCCAGATGGCGCCAGAGAGCACAAGACATTTCTTTAGCATTTTTACATAGGGCTTTTTAAAAATAATGATTTCATTTCTGACTTATTTATAGCATTCCTCCCCCCCCCCCATGTGTAGATCCAGCCCCAGAACAAGGAGATTACTCCACAGAACAGAACAGGAAACCAGGAAACCCCAAGGAATGTGCCTGGTGCCTTGCGGTGGGCAGAGGGAGGGGTCTGAGACCTCGAAAATAGTCGGGGGGGGGGCACACATTCTGAGCCCCAGCTCACGAGGAGGGAGTCTATTTCATGGATCTGAGCAGAGGGCCTTCTTTCCTTCTGCTCTTCCCAGAGGGTGTTTGCCGTCAGCTCCCCGTGACAATTCCTTCCTTCTCTGAGTAGGACGTAGTTGGATGCAACTCATAATAATTTCCAGAACACATTATTTCCTCCATTTCTGACTACCATGTTGGTGGTTTCTCCTCTTTTTACTGTTTTTTGCCTGGCAAAACGAAAGAGTTGCCAAAGAGCCTCCTTGCAGGTCGGCAGCTGGAAGCTCCGTGGAAAAGTAATTTCAGTCTGCAATTAGTGATTGAATACAACACGGAGTTGTCAGACCAGGCGCTGACCATCGTCTTATATCTTATTTATTCTGACTTACCTGTGATGTCAGTGAGAGGTCCTTCCATTTTAACAGAGCAGGAGCTGAACAAAACTCACTTCCGCTGTCTGCAGCCATGGACAAAATTTAGCTTGATTTCGATTGGGGATCAGCTGGGAGGGGCATATGCCAGGGCGAGAAGAGCCAAAGGGCCTCTGAGCACGTGCGGAGCGCCAGGAGTTGCAGTGGGGTCTTCTCTTTGGATTAGCGAAAAATCCAGACACCCTTCACCACTCCCCCCCAATTTCCCTAAACTGGTGGAGGGTCTGGATTGGCACATTGACCAGGCTGGACTGCGTCAAAAGAAGAGGAGCAGACTGGAGGCGGAATGCTGCTGTGACCATTGGGCAGCGCTGCCTCTGGGTCGTTTGGGAAAGCTTGCAAGCCCTCCCCACATTTTCTCTCTCTCCCAAGGCGATGGGGGCATCTTCCAGAGGTCTCCACGCACCTTGCTCTCCCCCCCTGAACGATCCAAAGGGGAAAGGTGGCTGAGGGTTGGCGGTGTAATGCAGCACCCCCACTCATTCTCACCCCCCCCTTGGAATGGAACACCCCCCCCTGTGGGTCTGGCCAGGAGGAAAAGCCCCCTTTGTTGAGGGTCCCCCCCAAAGAGCCCCCTACTGCCCCTCCACTTTGACCAATGAGCCCCGTTCACTGAAAGACCACAGGGAGATGCAGAGCATTTTCATTTGCTGTTTTATTACAAAGGGTTGTACAAACGGAAGACCAAAGTCTGTGGGGCGCCCCACGGCCTCACCTATTTCCCTCCCACCCAGAGCAGTGCAAATGTGGCCAGAGACCTCCCCCCCCAATAATCTGGAGCCCTGAGAGGGACCCAACCGGGACAGTGCCAGTTCTGCTCTGCCACCCACCCCAGCACCAGCCCCGCTTTGCCATGGGGCAAGGGCCACCAGTGGCCAGGGGCCTTCATGCCACGGACAGCCGCAAAGTCCCAAAGTTAGGGGGTGGGAGAAGTGGACCTGGCCAGGCAGCATCACGCCCCCCCCCCCCACTGATAAGGTGCTTTGGGAAGAATAGCTGGGACCCATATGGGGCAGACCTCGCCCACTGCCAGCACCGAGGGGCCCCAGCTGTGCCACTTCCCATGCCATCCTTGGAACCGAGGAAGCGCATCATGAGCACACAGGCCCACCCAGACCCCACTGCTTCGCCCATTCAGCCACGTGGGACGGCACTCTCCGCCCCAAACTGTACCCAGGCTCCCAGCCGAAGGGGCTCTTGAGTCTCTGGGGGCGTCCCAGCAGGGCCCCTCCACGCTTTGCCAAATCCATGCTTCCTGCTTCCAGGATGGAGTCTGGGAATCCTCTGGGGCCGAGGCCTCATCCTGCCACATTGAGCAGCCGGTCGCCACGCTGGAAACGGCACCCATGGCCTCTCCGCAACTGTCGTCTCCTGTTACGTGGTTCCGGGTGGCTTGGGCCCTCCACTTCCGGAAGAGCTTCAGGGGTCCATGCAGAGGAGAAGGGACCGACCTCTCTTCTGGAAAGGGCTGTGGTGCAGGGGCCACGGGGTCCCCTCTTCCTTCTCTCCCCTGGGGACCCCCTTCCTCCTCCAGGGAGCTCTGTGTGCTGCCCCATCTCCTCTCTCGCTCCCCAGGACCAAACAGTCTGGCCCCTGGGGGCCCGGGGCCCGCAGAAAAAGAGGGCCCCCTTTGCCCAGGCTGTCCCGTCAGCTCTGCCTGTCCCTGGTTCACGGAGCCCCCTCGCCCCCCCTTGCGCCTCACTTCTGCCTGTACTTCTCGCTGTTGGGGGAGAAGGACCTGGTGACGCCAAAGGGGCGCATGTTCCTCCCTGAGGTGATGAGGGCCCCAAAGCCATACTGGTGGGAGAAGGCGTAGCCGGAGCGGCGGGAGGCCTTGCGCTGCAGGCGCCGCTTGGGGGACGGAGGCAGCTGCCCCTTCTGAAGCTGCTTCACCATGTGCAAGACCTGCGGGCGGAAGGAGGAGAGAGGATAAGTTGCGGGGAGGGAGGAGGAAGGGCAGGCGGAAGCGTCGGCTGGGAGCAGGGGCAGGGGAGTCGCGCGGCTCTCTCAGAAGGTGGCGGCCTCTCCTTCTTGGAGGCTTTGAAGCAGAGGCCGTCTGTCAGGGATGCTTTAGGGTTGGGCTAGAGGACCTCTGGGGGTCCCTTCCAACTCTACAGTTCTAGGGACCTCTTTCTAAACTGTATTTTAAATTGTCCCCCCCCTCTCTTTTCCCCCTATAATTTTTTTACTGTGATTTTATTGGTATTAGCCGCCCTGAGCCCGGCTCTGGCCGGGGAGGGTGGGGTATAAATAAAAATAAATTTATTTATTTATTTATTTATTTATTTATTATTATTATTATTATTATTATTATTATTATTATTATTATTATTTTCTCCCCTAAGCCTCAGAAAAGTTGTGGCAGATTAAGCCGCCGCAGCCTCTCATTTCTATCTGCCAGGAGTGCCAGCAGGGGGGCGGGCTGGAGAGGATAGAAATTCAAGAAAGCAACAAGGAGGGTTGCCAAAGGGCCCTTCAGGTATCACCAACGCTCAGGTGCCACCTCACAGCCAGATTGTGGGTGGCTGCAGCAACTTTGCCCGTTGACTTTGAGGGGGCCCAGCACCCAGAAAGATATTAATGTGGGTGTCGAAGCAACCGCAGCCTCCTGGGGTTGACGCAGGGCACCAATGGGTCACTGGCAACAGGCTTTCCCCCTGGCCCAGATTTCCCTACAGATTTTGAGGTCAGCGAAGTTGTGCGGATGCTGCGTATACTTACGCAGATGAGGAGCCCCCACCCCAGCCAACCCCCCCCCCCCCCGTCCTGCCTTGGAGCACCCTGTGCCACAACACCCGTGGCGGGGGCAAGGATTTGCAGCCTGCCCTGCTCAGGAGACTCCCTCTTTCTCGCCCTTTTAAAGAAAAGATGCCCAGGGATCTGGGCTTTCAACTATTCCCGTGCTTAAAACAGGAATATCGTAACAAGAAATGGAAATGTTCTGTTTCCAACTGCAACTCAAAATTGCAGCAAAACCTGGAGACCTAATTGGGGGGTGAGTGGGGAGGGAAAGGGGTCCCTAAAGGCAAAGCCCATCCAGAGCCAAGATGCAGCCATGGAGATCAGGGCAGGCTCCCCTCTGTGCCCCCCAGGGCACCAGACTTTGGGGCTGGCAGGCTGAGAGGAAGCAGCAGGGGGCAGCAGAGATGCATGGCTGCTCTGGCAGATTAGGCTCTCAAGGGAGCCTTCGGGGTCTTAAGGCATCTCTGGGTTTGTTTGTTTGTTTGTTTGTTTGTGTCTGAAATGTTCAAAATAGTATTTTTCAATCTTAATAGCTCCTTGGCTAGCTTTGCTGCATTAAATGTGAATTCTGTACCTGGCTTTCTTATTTGGAACGTCTTATTTGGAAATCTTTAAGACCAACGTTGTACTATTTTTGTTTTTTACGTTGCTTTGAATGTATATTTTATATTTCATCTGCTTCCATAATGTTTTATTTGGTGTTTTAACATTTAAACCACTTTGAGATTCCCCCCCCCCAAATAAAACAATATAGAAATAAATTGAATAAAATCCGCAATGATAACTCCAGTTTGGGCATGCTCTCATCTGCACTCTGACTAGAGATTTCAGATTTCTTTCACAGAGGGGCGGTGGGGGCTTCAGCCGACCACAGCCCACAGGAGGAGTGTGGGGGGGTGCACAGTCCCTGAGCTGCAGCGCCTACCCCCCACTTCTTTCTAAAAATAGCCCTCTCCTCCTGCCCCAGTTCCTCTTAATCCATGTCCATAATCCGCACTCGCCTCTCAGCCACAGATGGCCGGGGTCACTTGGCCCCTGGGATGGCAGGAAGCATCGCAGAAGCAGGCAGAGGCCAAGTGAGGGCAACTCCTTGTGCCCCCCTCACCCCACCGCTTAGAGGCAAGCAGCCTGCCCCCAGAAGCACCTGTGGCCTCTACATGCAGGGAGGAGGGGGCCTTACCTGGTCGCTGATGGTGGGCTTGAGCTGCACCTTCAGGAAGCGGAAGCCGACGACGGGGAGGACGCAGAGGGTGACGCAGAGGAAGATGGACAGCCAGACGTTGGGCTGGTTCAGGGTGTTCCGAGCCGAGCCTGGCAGGGAGAAGAAGAAGCGGGCAGGCGATGCAGCCGCCTGAGACTGCTGCTGGGGCAGAGCGGGCAGAACAAGCAGGGCTGGAGGTCCTGGGGGGTCAGCGATTGGTGGAGAAACTGATTCCCAAGTTGAGGGTCGCTTTCAGGACATGGGACTCTACGTGGGGCTGCCCTTGAGACTGACCCAGAAACTCCAGCGGGCGCAGAATGCCACGGCAAGGCTCCTTACGGGGTCTCTGGCATGGGAGCATATTCACCCAGTGCTTTTCCAGCTGCACTGGCTCCCGGTAGAGTACAGGGTCAGATTTAAGGTGCTGCTTTTGACCTTTAAAGCCCTTCAAGGCCTAGGACCCTCGTACCTACGGGACCACCTCTCCTGGTATGTCCCACGGAGGACCTTATGGTCTTCAAACAGAAACATCTTGGAGGTCCTGGGCCACAGAGAGGTTAGGCTGGCCTCAACCAGAGACAGGGCTTTTTCGGCTGTGGCCCCGATCTGGTGGAACGCTCTGTCCCAAGAGACCAGGGCCCTGCGGGACATGACATCTTTCCCCAGGGCCTGCAAGACAGAGCTGTTCCACCAGGCCTTTGGCCAGGGCACAGTCTGACCCCCTCCTTTGGTAATCCTCACAGAACTCCAGCCCAATGGTTGCCATTAATCTGATTTGAATTGATTTTAGAATGAATTGGTTTTAGAATGCTGAATTATTTTACTGTTGTTAGCCGCTCTGAGCCCGGCTTCAGCTGGGGAAGGGTGGGATATTAATACTTTATTATTATTATTATTATTATTATTATTATTATTATTATTATTATCATGCAGGGGCCAGGGGGAACGAGGAGCCTCCAGGGTCCTGTTGCTCTGGAGGCCCTTCCTGCCTGTGATTCCCGCATAGCAAGGGATTGGGCTGGATGACCCCTGGGGGTCCCTGTTGGCTCTACAGTTCCATGATTCTGTGGGAGAGATCATCAGGGGGTTTGGGCTGGGTGTTGATCAGTATGCGGATGACACCCAGCTCTACCTCTCTTTCAAATCAGAACCGGTGAAGGTCCTGTGTGAGTGTCTGGGGACTGTTGGAGGATGGATGGCGGCTAACAGATTGAGGTTGAATCCTGACAAGACAAAAGTACTGTTTCTGGGGCACAGGGGGCGGGCTGGTGTGGGGGATTCCCTGGTCCTGAATGGGGTCACTGTGCCCCTGAATGACCAGGTGCGCAGCCTGGGAGTCATTTTGGACTCACCGCTGTCCATTGAGGCGCAGGTCAAGTCTGTGTCCAGGGCAGCTGTCTACCAGCTCCATCTGGTACGCAGGATGAGACCTTCCCTGCCCACAGACTGTCTGGCCAAAGTGGTGCATGCTCTGGTTATCTCCCGCTTGGACTACTGCCGTGCGCTCTATGTGGGGCTACCTTTGAAGGTGACCTGGAAACTAATTAATCCAGCTAGACTGGTGACTGGGAGCGACTGCCGAGACCACATAACAACAGTCCTGAAAGACATACATTGGCACGTTTCCGAGCACAAGTCAAAGTGTTGGTGCTGACCTTGAAAGCCCTAAATGGCCTCAAAGGCCCAGTATACCTGAAGGAGCATCTCCACCCCCATCATTCAGCCCGGACACTGAGGTCCAGATCCGAGGGCCTTCTGGCGGTTCCCTCATTGCGAGAAGCAAAGCTACAGGGAACCAGGCAGAGGGCCTTCTCGGTGGTGGCACCCGCCCTGTGGAACACCCTCCCTTCAGATGTGAAGGAAATAAGCAGATAACTTATCTTTAAAAGACATCTGAAGGCAGCCCTGTTTAGGGAAGTTTTTAATATTTAATGCAGTATTGTATTTAACACTCAATTGGGAGCCACCCAGAGTGGTTGGGGAAACTCAGCCAGATGGGCAGGGTATAAATAAATTATTATTATTATTATTATTATTATTATTATTATTATTATTCCAAATCTTCCTTTCGGCCCCTTCGCCTCTGAAGGACACCATTGCCCAGGGAGGATCATCATAGCACCACAGAACTGCAGAGTTAGAAATGGGTCCCGAGGGTCATCTAGCCCAACCCCATGCAATGCAGGTGCCCACCACCCTCTGCCCCCGATTGCAGCCCTTGGCACTCCCTGCTCCCCCAGCTGCCTTTGCTCAGGGCTCCTTGGCATGCCCAAGGACCGTTCTTTGGAGCTGACGCCTGCATTCAACGGGGACCCCCCCCTGCCCTTGTCCCTGGAAGAAGGTGGCTCTATGGCCCACGAGCCAGAAAGGGGGGCTGCCTGCCGACCCCCCTGATACCCACCGACGAACGGGAAGGAGCCGGTGAAGATGAGGTAGGTGCCGTCGCTGTACATGGTGAAGGTGATGGCAAAGTACATGGCCAGGCTGCCCCAGATGAAGAGCTGGTTGACGGCCGTCCAGTAGGCAGTGTCCAGGCCCATCTGCAAGAGGGAGGCCAGGGAGAGCGTGAGAGAAGGAGGACAGCAGGAGAACCCGTGATCAGGCCAGGGGCCCCTCCAGACACCAGTTCTCACAGGGGCCAAACAGATGCCCCACAGGGGAGACCGGCAAGCAGCCCTCTCCTTTTCTGCATTCAGAAGCATCGCTGCCTCCTGGCTAGGAGCCCTCGAAAGCCCTCTCCTCCTCTATGAATTTGTCCAATCCTCTTTTAAAGCTGTCACAACACCCAGTGGCAGGGAGTTCCAAAGTTTAACTATGTGCTGTATGAACTATGTGCTTCTTCCCACATTCAGCTTCCCTGGATGCCCAGATAGTTCTAGAGAGAGGGAGGGAGAAAAACTCCCTCCCTTCCCTCCACGGCAGGCATCGTTTTGTAAACCTCTATCGTGCCCCCTCTTCCCTGCCTTTTCTCTAAACTGAAAAGTCCCCAGCGCTGCAGCTTTTCTTCCCTGGGGAGTCACTGTACAGTCAAACCTTGGTTGTCAAACATAATCCGTTCCGGGAGCCCGTTCGGCTTCCGAAATGTTCAACAACCGAAGCGCAGCTTCTAATCCCCTCTCCCTCTTTCCTTTTCCCTTTCTCCTTCTGTGATAGAACTCCTATTTGGGGACTTCCCTGGCTTTTTTCTGGCCCACGTAGGACCAGTCTGGATAGTTGGCCTTGGTGAAGATTTGACGTTTTTATCCCCCAAAAAGTTTTTGATTTGAGTTTCTACTGAAATGAGGCTGCACTTTAATGTTGTGTTTTAATCTTGTTTTTGAGTTGTATTTTAATCAATTGTCTTTATACCTGGTGTTAGCCGCCCGGAGCCTGGTCTTGGCTGGGGAGGGCAGGGTATAAATAAAATTTATTATATTATTATTATTAATTGGCTGCAAGAGCCTCTTGCATTCAAGAGGAAGCTGCGTCAGACATTTGGCTTCCGAAAAACGTTCAGAAACCGGAGCATTTGCTTGGGGTTTTGGCGTTCGGGAGCCAAAACATTCCAAAACAGAGGTGTTCGGGAGCCGAAGTCTGACTGTCTTTCCATTGCTCTCTCTCTCTCTTCTTCCCTCTGTTTTCTGCTATGCTTCATCGCACCCTCAACTCCCCAAGGAACTCCAGCCTCCCAGAAATAGGGACAGGCATTGACCCTTGCTTCTCTCACTCCAGGCAAGGTCATTCATTTGCAAAATCCTAACCCCCCCTCCCATATCTCCTGCCACCCCATGGACCACTTGGAAGTTGCTGAGGGTGTGAGCTCCTACCCCCCCCACTGAGATCCAGCGCTGTGCGCCTTCTGGCGGTTCCCTCCCTGTGAGAAGCCAAGTTACAGGGAACCAGGCAGAGGGCCTTCTCAGTGGTGGCACCCGCCCTGTGGAACGCCCTCCCACAAGATGTCAGAGATAAAAATAACTACCAAACTTTTAGAAGACATCTGAAGGCAGCCCTGTTTAGGGAAGCTTTTAATGTTTAATAGGTTATTGTATTTTAATATTCTGTTGGAAGCCGCCCAGAGTGGCTGGGGAAACCCAGCCAGATGGGCAGGGTATAAATAAATTATTATTATTATTATTATTATTATTATTATTATTATTATTATTATACCAGAATAAATTCTGGCCCACTTTAACCCTCCCTGAAATACACTCGGAGTTGAGAGTGGATTTCATGCTCTTTATTCAGCTCATAGTGGTGAGCAGGAATGGAAGTTCCCCCAGAATGTGTGCTTTATATACCGGTACATTATTTACACAATGGGCCCCACATGATTGGCTAATTCCGGGATTCACCTGTAGGCCAATTAGGTTGCGGATTCACTTCCACCTGGAGCTGGATTGGGTGGCTCCTGTGGACCAATCAAACTGCTGCATTCTGGACCCTATTGTTCTAGGACCAATCAGACGGCTGCCTTTTGGATCCTATGCAACTCAGTACATAACACTTCCCATCCCAATATGTCATTTTGCTGCACCAGCTGAGGACGGGAAGTCCTGCATTCTCCCCATGGGCCTGG
This sequence comes from Podarcis filfolensis, assembly GCF_964270895.1. NCBI lineage: Eukaryota > Metazoa > Chordata > Lepidosauria > Squamata > Lacertidae > Podarcis > Podarcis filfolensis. The sequence continues at coordinate 692,774 of NC_139613.1, forward strand.
CAGAGGCCCCAGGGCTCCCCACAAGCCCCGCCCGTGGCAGGCAGCGACCCCTTACCTGGACGGAGACCACAATGAGCAGGCAGGTCTGGGCCATGAGTGCGAAGGACTGGTAGTCGGCGATGGCCTTCCCGTCACTCCTCAGGGAGTCAAAGAGGGTCCCGTAGGGGACGAAGAAGAGGACCAGGGAGCTGTAGACGCTGTAGAGGACGCACTTGACAAACTCCTTCTTGTTGAAGTAGAGGTTCTGCTGGCCAGGCATGTAGAGCTGCGGGAACTGCAGGCTCCACCGGTCATCCACGTCCTGGGGGTGGAAAGTGGAGGGTGTGTGTTTTGAGATGGCAAACAAGGCGGCTGCCCACCCCTCCTCGCCCACCCTGCAGTATCCGCCCTCAACACCCACCACTTATGCAAAGCCTCTAGCTCAAACCGGCAGAGCTCACTCACCCTCAAACCAAAAGTAAGTTGAAGCCACACAGGGCCAGCCCACCTATGAGGCAACTGCCTCAGGCGGCAGGACCAACAGGAGAAGCAGATTCGGACGCAGATCTTTATCCCCACCCCCTCCTTGCTCCGGATATAGATCTTCTCTCAGCCCTTCTTCCCTGGCAGGAAGGGGGCACCTTTTTGTGGCTTGCCTCAGGTGGCAAAGTGTCTTGGGCCGGCCTGACAAACCATAATAATATGCAACCCTGCAATGCTTTGGGGTCTATTGTGACACAGACCCACATCTTTTCCATTTCCCTCCATCTGCACAAGGCTGTGACGGGCTGTTTTGTACGTGGATTAGAGATGGCCACCTAGATCGCCTCCTGCCCCATAGAAGAGCTCCATTCCAGATGCAACATCAGCATCTCTGACCCACCAGTTATTCCCAACTGACAGTCTGCTCCCCTGCTCTTTCACTTAGGAATGTTCTTCTAACTTTCTGGTTTTATATACAGTCATACCTCGGGATAAATACGCTTCAGGTTGAGTGCATTACTTCCGGGTTTCGCCGCTCACGCATGTGCAGACAGTAAAAATGACGTCACGCGCACGCGCAGATGTGCTGTTGTGTCTTATGTTCTGTTCGGGATGCGAACGGGGCTCCAGAACGGATCTAGTTCGCATCCCAAGGTAGCACTGTATAAGATTTTATTAAAGCTTCTCATAATACAGTACAATAAAAAACAAACTACAGTGGACCCTCTGGATACAAACTTAATTCGTTCCAGGGTCCGTTTGCACCCTGAAAATTACATAAATAGAGGTGCGCTTCTGCGCATGCATACGGCGCGATTTAGCGCTTCTGTGCATACATACACAGCAAAACCCAGAAGAATACACTTCCGGGTTTGCTGTGGCCGTAACCCAAAGATTCTGTATCCAGAGGGATACGTAAGTAGAGGTATGACTGTAATCCCCGAAAGAGCAAGAAGAAGAATTCAAGGTGGATCTTAAGCCTTGTATCACACAGAAATGGGAGGACCATCTTGACTCTCGCCTGAGAGCATCTCTTGCTTCCCCCATTGTCCCACCTCAGATGATCTTCCCTTCCCTGCCCCGCACTAAGGGGTCCTTCCCCTGTCATCCTTCACCAAGAAGCCTCAGCAAAAATTGCTTCCACCCGCTGGTCTTAGCCTGGACCTCTAGGCTTCCAACCCTGGATACTCCCCATTTGGAAAATGCTTTCCTCCCTCCCAGCCCAGCCCTGTGACAGGGAGGAACCCAGCGCACACTCCTGGGCTGAGCATGCCTGTCTACCTGTGCTGTGTGTGTGCTAAACACAGGGTGTGTGTTGGAGGAGCAGCCTGACCCCAGGGCAGCCCCCAGGCAGAGAGAGGCAAGTCACCCCGACGGCAGGGCTGGGGCCAGAAACAGAGTCCTCTGCTCCCAGTTGTGGGGCAAACTCCTGATCAAACGAAGAGGGCATAAAACAAATCAAGGAGCCGTACCTGGTCAAAGAGGCTCATTCCCAGGACAGGTAAGGAGGTGTACACCATGTTGTAAAGAGTGATGAACCATTCGTCATACACCGTCTGCAGAGGCCAAGAGAGGGGGGAAATGAGAAAAGCCCCACGCAGAGCAGCAGCAGAGGCGCAGTCCCAGGGCCTCTGGTGCAAGCGGGTGGGTGTCCCAAGGGAGGGCTAGCAAGAGAGGAGAACAAGGCCCAGGCAGCTGCTGGGAAGCCAAGGGTGTAAATCTGTGGTCGAAAGACAGGGGCAGAAATAAGGAGCCCACAGGGCATGGTCTAAGGTGAGTATCTCAGTGGGGAGGTAAAAGGTAAAGGGACCCCTGACCGTTAGGTCCAGTCGTGGCCGACTCTGGGGTTGCGGCGCTCATCTCACTTTATTGGCCGAGGGAGCCGGCGTACAGCTTCCGGATCATGTGGCCAGTGTGACGAAGCTGCTCTGGCAAGCCAGCACCAGCGCAGCACACGGAAACGCCGTTTACCTTCCCGCTGGAGCGGTACCTATTTATCTACTTGCACTATATGCTTCCGAACTGCTAGGTTGGCAGGAGCAGGGACCGAGCAACGGGAGCTCACCCCATCATGGGGATTCGAACCGCCGACCTTCTGATCGGCAAGCCCAAGAGGCTCAGTGGTTGACCACAGCGCCACCCGCATCCCTTTCAGTGGGGAGAACCAGGTGGAAATCTCCGCTCAGCAGTGAATTGGGGAGGGGGTGTCTGGAAATGGCCTCCTCTGTCAGCCAGGACAGAGGTGAAAATATTGTTGTGAATTTTTGGGGGTGGGGTGGTGTCGGTGTCAGTGTGCGCCATGCACCAAATCAGTGACAAATCAGCCTTAGTCCTGGAGTTGCGTCTTGAGGTGCCGTGTGCAACCACAGAAACTGGTTTGGGACTGCTTTGGCAAGCTTGCTCTCGGACTCACTAGCCCCACAGATAGAGGAGCCCCAAAACAGGGAGGTCCTCAGGACATTGTGCGCGTGGAGCCCCTCAATTCGCAACAATATTAAGGATCATAGAACTGTAGAGCTGGAAGGGATCCCAAAGGCCGTCTGGCCTGACCCCCTGCCGTGAAGGGATCACAGCTAAAGCAAGGTGCTGCAAGTTGGCAGGAGACCTTTGGAAAGGGAAGGAGCCCTCTCGTGTCACTGATCCCCAGGACTGCAGGAGCCCCCCTCCTGCGCCCCACCTGCTGCCCATGAACAAAGCTCTGTGCAAAGTCCCTGGGGTGTTCTGGAGCCCTTGGCGCCTGCAAAGAATGGTTGTGAGCACCCTGCGTGACAGGGGGTTGGAGCAGATGACCCTTGATGTCCCTTCCAGCTCCACAGTGCTATGACAACATTTGGGAGGTCCCAGGTCGCAAGGTGGTTAGATTGGTCTCAACTAGGGCCAGGGCCTTTTCAGTACTGGCCCCGACTTGGTGGAACGCTGTGTCCCAAGAGACTAGTGGCCGGCGGGACTTGACGTCTTTCCGCAGGGCCTGCAAGACGGAGCTGTTCCGCCTGGCCTTTGGTCTGGACTCAGTCTGACCCTTATGTATCCCTCCCTTAAGGTCTTGATCTATCGGCTACTTTTAAAATGAGGCTGCATTTTAAATGGCATTTTAACTTGTATTTTAAATTGGGTTTCCCCCATCCCTTCCCACCTATTATGTTTTTACTGTGATTTTATTGGTGTTAGTCGCCCTGAGCCCGGCTCTGGCCGGGGAGGGTGGGGCATAAATATCATTATTTTTTATTATTATTATTATTATTATTATTATTATTATTATTATTATTATTATCCAAGGCAGGAAGCTTCCTCCGCCGTTCCTGAACTGTCCCCTCCTGCAAAAGACCCCTACCTGGCAACAAGTGAAATGCAAAAATGAATGAGGGAGTGAAAATCTCAGAGAAGATGGAGAGAAGAAAAGGCAAAAGGCAGAGGAAAGACCAGCTGGCCAGACCTGGAAGGAGCCAGTGTGAACATGCAAGGAGGGCAGCAGTCAGAAAGAGGGGCAGGGAAGGTGGGGCCCCGCCCCCCCAGAGCCCAACGAGGCATTGCCCGGCTCCAGAAGATCCCAAGGGGTGCTCTGTGCAGGCTCAGAGTCTGTATTTGGGGCTGCACAGATCCAGCAAAGCCTGGCAGTCCAGCACAAACTGCTTGGAGGTCTTTTGTTTTTTTAATGGCAATCAAGCAATATATAACTTTTTTATTTTTTTAAAAAAAGACATAAATGAACTGAGTAGCTCCGCTGCCAGCAGAGGTCCTGCGGTTCTCAGTTCTTGCTTGCTCCTGTCAGAGGAAACGTTGGCAATTCCTGGCAATTTTAAGGGGCGGTCAGCAGAGAGCAGCAGAGGCCTGCCAAAACGGCCGCCGCCTGCCGGCAGGGCTCACCTGTGCGGAGAATCCGGAGAAGAAGCCGTACCAGAAGTGGACCAGCGTGAAGGCGAAGTTCTTGTAGAAGAAGTAGGCCAGGAACTTGCACATGCGGATGTAGGACCAGCGTCCGTGGACCAGCAGCAGCCGCTGCAAGTAGCGGAACTGCGCAAAGGAGAAGTCGCTGGACAGCACGGCCTGCATCCCCTCCTGGCCGCTGATGCCAACGCCAATGTGGGCGGCTGGAAGAGAAGGAGAGGGAGCCCGGAAGCAGCCGCGTCAGGCCAAGGGGGTCCAGCGCCCTGCTGCCCCTGGGGCCAAGCAGGCATCCCCCTGGAAAGGGGGTCACAAACAGCAGCAGCAGCCTCTGCCCTTGTGCTTCCAGCAACTGGCACTCAGGGGCATCCAAGGGGGCAAAAATTGGCATGAGTCTGTGCCCCCTGCCAGCCCCCTGCCTGTGCCCACCTCTCGTACGCAGGTTTCCCCCACCATCTGCTTTCTTACAAATGAAGTGGGGGAAGGCAGGGTCGACTTTTGACTCATTTCATTACTATACCTCTTTAAATTTTTAAGAAAAAAACCTCAAGGCGCTTTACGACCTACATTCAAACATCAAACAGCACATTTCAAAACAAAACATACAGAAGAACATTAGCTGCACCATATACATTCAAAACGAGTCGTTAGCAGGAAACTGAAATTGTGTCGTAAAGATTTCAAAACAAAGCCTTACAAAGGAAGGTCGAGAACACACATTTGAAAGAGCATAATTAGCAAGAGAATAAGACATTATCGTATTAAACATGGATTGAGAGAGTAAGTAGAGATTCTCTTCCCATCGAAGGAGGGCTCTCTGCTACTTCTGCACCTCTGCAGAACCAGAGAAGAGCCTCCTGGATCAGGCCTGTGGGGCGCACCTGGTCCGGCCTCCTGTTCTCAGAGTGGCCAAGCAGATTCCTCAAATGGGAAACCCGCAAGCAGGATCCGGGCCCAAGAGCACCCCAACTCCTGGGGTTTCCAGGAACATTGCGGCCTCCAACCAGGAAGGCAGAGAATCGCCCTCCTGTCTAGAGCCATCGATAGTCCTCTTCTCCATGGATATCTCTAATCCTCTTTTAAATCTCCAGGATCAGGGCCAGAGAGAGAGCACAGCCCCAACCCCACTGGCCACCCCCTTCCTCTTCAAATAGAGCCCACCCCCCCAGCAGATTCCTCTTCTAGCGACAGTCCCAGGTGGGGCTCATCGTCCCAGGAAGTTGCTGTGGGGCACCCCTCTCCTGGGGCTGGGGGGCTGGGTGTCCTTCCCACCCCACCCTTGTTTTGCACCTGGGGTCCTTTTAATCCAGGCAGCTCTGTTGAAGAATCCCATTATCTCCCCCACTGCTCAGAAACCGCAGCATCTCGCTTGACAGCCAATTAGGCACATTTAACTAATGAGAGCATTGAATGCACCCGAAGGCTGATGGGCTGCGGAGGTTTCTGCAGCGCAATGAGTTGATGAAGTCCTGAAGCTGCTTCTCCCTGGGACTCTGAGGCTGGATCCTGCCTTCAGTGGCCCAGGTGCCCCCCCCTCACAAAGGTCCCCCCTTAGCCTTCTGATGGGCTTGCAGGGCCCTCACCCTTGATCATGCTGACGTCGTTGGCCCCGTCCCCGATGGCCAGCGTGACGGCGTTCTTGTACTTCTTCACCAGCTCCACCACCTGCGCCTTCTGCAAAGGCGTCACCCGGCAGCAGATCACCACCTTGCAGAGGCAGGCTGTGCGCACCAGCTCCAGCTCCAGCTCCCCTTCCTGGGCATAGGCCTGCGAGGGGAGACACACACAGGGAGGGTGCGGGGACAGGAACAATGTGGGATGTGATACATAAGTAGCAGTCAAGTACAACATTCCTCGTTTTCCTAGAGTAGACATGCAGGGGAATATTTGGTCCAGCCAGTCAAAAACTTCCTGCTTCCTCCTGGGCTGGGCCATACTTCCTTTGCATGTGACTAGAGGTGGGCATGACCTTACCTGTCCAGGTAACAAAAGGACAAGGCACACAGCACTCTCCCTCTTTGACTTTCTCCATCGCTGGAGCAGCTTTTTAGCTAAAAATGCCCTTTTGTCTTTTAGCCGACAGAGGACACTGGGATTATCCCCATATGGGATAGACCCACATGTATATACAGCGGTACCTTGGGTTACAGACGCTTCAGGTTACAGACTCCGCTAACCCAGAAATAGTACCTCGGGTTAAGAACTTTGCTTCAGGATGAGAACAGAAATTGTGTGGCAGCAGCAGGAGGCCCCATTAGCTAAAGTGCTGCTTCAGGTTAAGAACAGTTTCAGGTTAAGAACAGACCTCCAGAACGAATTAAGTTCTTAACCCGAGGTACCACTGTATCTGTAACTAAGTCTGCCTTCAGGGATCCCACTGTGAACTGATGTGAGTAAACTTCAGTACATCACACACTGCGAGGGTCTGGATGCAGTAACCTGAGCATCAGGGCTTGACCCCACCATACACCCATCGAGTGATACAAAAGAGATATTTACATTTCTCTGTTTCCCAGCCAAGTTCATCACACCCTTTTGTCGTCACCTCGGTTTGTAATTGTTTCTGGAATGGCTACCTGTCTGGCACCCAGGTCAGGGGCAGAGGAAGGAGGGGGGTGCGGTCTGCCCCGGGTGTCACACTGAGGGGGGTGATAAAATTCCAGGTGGCACTCACCACAGGGCCTGCAGCGTGCCCGAATCATGCATCTTTCCTGGGAGAGACGCAGTGGCTTGGGCACCCGCAGGCTCTGCGCTGCCCCAAATGGTCCGCCCGCTCGCTCCCCGCCAGCTGTAGGGCGACTGAGTAGGAGGAGGCAGGCAGACTCTAGAGGCCCTGCAGTGCGCCCAGCCCCTGGGTACGCCACCCCAGGCGCCCAAGCAGCTTCCTCCGCCGCTGACCCAGGTGGAGGGATGCCAGAGATTATCACTCAGGCAGAGGGGTGGCTGCCCTCCCTCATGTCCCAAGCTACCCCCTTGGTAGCCATTTCCTTCCTGAACAGAACAACGTTGGAATGGCGTGATTCCGATACTGGAGTGATTTTATATGAATTTCTGAAGTTTCTCCAGTGAGCCAGTACATAGATACATTTATCAGTGAATTGTTGCATTTGGTAATGTACAGGAAAAACTGTGATTCGTGGGGCCATTTGCAGAAGTGATTGTGTTGATTTTGGTAGTGGGGGGTGTACGATGTCCGCTGGAGGGGCCAACCCTCCTTTCACCCCTTACATAGATTCCTGCAACAGCGCCTTGCCACCTCCTTACCAGGCTGTGCCCATTAATGACCAGGCCGTATTCCCCATTGGGCTGTTCCTCCGGCAAGACCTTGCAGTTGCCAGACTTCTTGACCTGGACATCCATCTCATCGTCATCCATGGCGGCCTCCTGCGTCATCGTCTTCCTCGCTTTCCTAAGAGAAGACCCACAATAACAAGCACTGCGGAAGCCAGTGGGGAGTTTCCCCAAAACAGTAATAAATTTAATAAATGAAATAAGGGAATAATAACAAAAACGTTAGCAATATGCAAACAAGAAGCAAAGCCAGACTCCCACCCCCTAACTAGTAGACAAGCAGACCATCTCCGTCCCTCCCTGGGAGAAGCCCCCCAGCAGGGCCTGAGCTTAGCAGCGCTCTGCCCACCTGCGGCTGCCAGCAGCTGGCAGTCAGGGCATGCTGGGGGGAGAGAGGGGCCCTCTTGCCTAGTAGCCCCCGGCAGCCTTGGCGCAGCCTTGGATCTGGAGGGCATGTGAGATGTGATACATAAGTAGCAGTCAAGTACAACACTCCTTGTTTTCTTAGAGTGGACATGCAGGGGGATGTTTGGTCCTGTCAGCAGAAAACTTCCTTTTTCCTCCCTAATGGGACATACTTCCTTTGCGTGTGACTAGAGGTGGGCGTGACCGTACCTGTCCAGGTAACAAACGGACAAGGCACGCAGCCCTCTCTCTCTTTGACTTCCTCCGTTGTTGGAGCAGCTTTTTAGCTAGCTATCCCCATATGGGATAGATCCACATGTATATACTTTGTAACTAAGTCTGCCTGCAGGGATCCAACTGTGAACTGAATGTGAGTAAACTTCTTATATATATTTTACACAAGATGGTGGCGTGCTTATTCTTTTAAGAGGGATATAAGGGGACTTACCAGGAATCTAATATTAAGAGGCTTAAACAAGCCTGCAACCAGCTACCCACTGTGTGTTTAAAAGGGGAATGTGAAACTCTGCCAAGTAAAGGAACTTGCTAGCGCAAGTTAGGAAGGATATTAATAAAGAATATATCCTCTCCTGCCTCCCTGAACATTCCCACAGGGCGGAGAAGCCCTTTACCTGAGTTCATGGCGCACTTCCTCAAAGGTGTCCCCCTGGATGAAGAAGATGTCCTTCATGTCGTCATAGAGCATGTTGCAGGAGTAGCCGATGTTCACGGCCGTCTCTGGAGAAGGATCACAGAATGGCAGAGTGGGAAGGGGGTCCTCTAGTCCAGGCTCCTGCAAGGCAGGAATCTCTGGCGGGGGCCCACTCAACTTCTGCTTCAGCAGCTCCAAGGAAGGAGGAGATGCACCCCATCACACGACCAGTGTTAGGGCCAGGAGGGATCCATCCCTGGCCCCTTGGGGGACGGACTCTCCTTCACTCATTCTCCCCTTTCGTGGCAACGCCTCTGCCTGAGATGGACCCTTCAGGCTGGGTCAGCTGACCTGAGGGCCCCCTCCATCCCGGACGGCCCCTCCTGCGCCCCCACATTGGTCCAGGGATTCCTGAAGCTTCTTGCTCACTCTCCTTCTCATCTCAGCTTGGAGACGGCCTTGCTGGACTTCTTTTGGAAAACCCACCCAAACACCGGAGAAGCTTCAAACACACATTTGAAGTTCACAGCTTTCCCCAAAGAAGCCTGGGAACTGTAGTTTGCAAGGGTGCTGTGAACTGTGGCTCTGGGAGGGGAGAACTACATTTCCCAGGATTCTCTGGGGGAGCTGATGGGCATTAAATGTGTGTTGGCAATGCTTCAAATGGATTCTTTGCGGTTCATCTCATTTTTCTTGCCTGTGCTTCAAACCACGTCTATCCCCCCTGCGCTCGCTTTAAAGGGCTTTAACTTTTCAGTGTTCTTTGTCTCTTTTGCTCCTGCTGTCTTTGCTCTCCTCTCTCGTTACTCTGCTTCTCTCAGACCTCTTAGGATCCCTGGCGCATTCCTCGGATTTGGCCCCCCCAAGCCCACCTCTCTTTCCCAGCTCCTCCCATTTGCTGAGACAACTCCAGGACGACTTACGGCTGGTGGGAGCAAGGAGGCCAGCCTCACCCCTTTTGAGATTCACCCCCCAGGCGTTTCTCACCCAGGGGCAGATCAAGGGAGTTCTGCCCCACTGCGCAGGGAGCAGAGGAGGCCCAAAGTCACCCCCATGAATTGAGAAGGTGCTGCGGTGTTCTTTCCGCCCTGTGATGTTACAAAGGATTCTGGGATGCACCTCAGAAGGGGGCAGAATCAATCGCCAGCTGTTTTTTGGGGGGGAGCTGTAAGCGGTGTGTCATCTCCCCCTCTGGCAGTACCTTGCTTGTCTCCAGTGAGCACCCAGATTTTAATCTGCGCTTTCCCCAAGGTCTCAATTGTCTGTGGGACACCGTCTTGCAGCTTGTCCTCGATGGCCGTGGCACCAAGTAACTGCAGAAAGAGGGGGGTCACAAAGGGGTGCTCTGAAAGGGGTGACCAACGGACACCCAGTGAAGTTTGGGGCCCACCCAGACTTTCACTTATCCTGCTGCTTCCCTCCAGGAAAACCCGCCCTATAGCGAGTTGAATTGGAGCAAGTGACTGCTGCGTTTTCTGTGGATTGATGTTTGTTCTGATTCAACACTAGAGAGCGGGTTTTCTGGGGAAAGTGGCAAGGCAAACAAAAAACCACTCAGACTCCTGCCTTCTAAGCATGGGACATGGAAGGTTGAAAGATTCAGGATGGATGGAAGAAAAATCCTTCATCACGCAGTGCAGGGTTAAACTGTGGCTCAGATCCAGTTTGTAGTGTTATAGGAATTCTAAGGTCCTATATATATATAAAATAAATGTTCATAAATGTACAAGGCAAACACATACATAAGTATATAAACTACGTGTCTGAAACAGTAAAGAAGAACAATCCTGAAGCATTTTGACTCTCCCAGCGACCTCAACTATTTCTCTGCAGGGAGGGAGGAAAATGGGGAAAGACTTCCCATTGCGTTTTCGCTTACAGATCCTGTCTTAAGGGCATATTTGTGTATGGATAGTATTTACCACCTCAGAGGAATGGCCAGGCTACCAGAAAAGGCAACTGATAAAGCCTTATCAGGTATCCTGGCAGACAGGAGAGAAGCAACACTCTCAAATTTCTGCTGGGGACCACCTCTTTCTGTGATGTATGTATGATATTTTTGGGGGTGGTCTTGAGCTACAGGGAAAGCAATTTCAAAAGTCTATATAAGAACTGCGTGGGAGTGGGGAGAGCACCCTGTTGCAACAGTTTAATAAAGATCAGGCTTACGAGCTGCTTTGCTTCTCAATATTCTCTGGTTTGCATCTGTTATTTTTCTTCTACCAATAGGGAACCTATTTTAGGACTCTATACGGGCTCTTGGGTACCCCCATAAGGGATAAAGGAGCAGTTTTTTCTTCTAACAGTAGGTTTCCACAGGCAACTGCTCAGCCGCGATGAGAAGAGGATGCCGAACTGGACGAGCCATTGGCCTGATCCAGGGGGCTCCGTTTATGTTCTTATGACCTCCTAGAAGACAATCTGGCCCAGCGGAGCCCTGGCTGGCTCCATTCCGCCAGCCTGTGGGGCTCCAGGGAAGCGTCCCAGATGAAGGCGGCTCAGGAAGGGGCTTGCAAAATGCGCTCGCACATAGACTCTTAAAAGGCAGGAGCAGGAAGGAGCCACGCATCATTGCGAGTCCAGCCCCAGGGCTCAACAAAGAGCTTTTTAATGAGTGGAAAATCAGAAAAGGAAAAGAGATGCACACACTGAAAGGGGGAAGAAGGACATCTCTCCACTGGGGCAGCGAGAATCAGGCAGCATCTGAAAGGCAAAGCCAGGAAGGCACCAAAGGCAGGGGGCTCTACTTTCTTGTAACTCGAACCCACTGGTTTGGGTCCTTCCCTCTGGAGCAAGAGAAAGCAAGCCTGCTTGTTATGTTATGCTTCATTGCCATGATTCTTTTTTTGAATGGGTTGAGTGTTCAGAAATACTCGGACAAATTAAAATAAACAAGTAACAACGGCATTCCAAGCCGCTTAAGTTGCAAGGCTGATAGAATCACAAACTTGTAGCGCTGGAAGGGACCTCAGGGGTCATCTAGTCCAACCCCCTGCAAGGCAGCAATCTCCGCTAACCCTCACTCTGGCTGACCAATCCCTATTTGCTCCTGTTTGGTGTCTGAGCCCTGAGCGCCCGGCTTCCCTCCTGGACACCCCCACCTACTATCAGGTCTTTCTCGATTTCTTCGTACAGCTCAGACAGCTTCTCCTCTCGGTCCTGCAGGGCTGTGCTGGCTTCGTGGTGACGCTTCTGCCAGTCGGCAAAGGACTTCCTCTCCAGGTCCTTGTAGGCCACAACCAGCGTCCGGAGGCCTTCCCCTGCAAACTCCTATAATAATAATAATAATAGTAGTAGTTTATTATTTATACCCGCCCATCTGGCTGGGTTTCCCCAGCCACTCTGGGCGGCTTCCAACAGAACACTAAAATACAACAACCTATCAAACATTAAAAGTTTCCCTAAACAGGGCTGCCTTCAGATGTCTTCTAAAAGTTTGGTAGTTATTTTTCTCTTTGACATCTGGTGGGAGGGCGTTCCATAGGGCAGGCACCACCACCGAGAAGGCCCTCTGCCTGGTTCCCTGTAGCTTTGCTTCTCGCAATGAGGGAACCACCAGAAGGCCCTCGGAGCTGGACCTCAGTGTCTGGGTGAATGATGCGGGTGGAGACGCTCCTTCAGGTATACTGGACAGAGGCCGTTTCAAGGTCAGCACCAACACTTTGACTTGTGCTTGGAAACGTACTGGGAGCCAATGCAGATCTCTCAGGACCAGTGTTATGTGGTCTTGGCGGCTGCTCCCAGTCCCCAGTCTAGCTGCCACATTCTGGATTAGTTGTAGTTTCCAGGTCACCTTCAAAGGTAGCCCCACATAGAGCGCATGGCAGTAGTCCAAGCGGGAGATAACCAGAGCATGCACCACTCTGGCGAGACAGTCTGCGGGCAGGGAGGGTCACATCCTGCATACCAGATGGAGCTGGTAGACAGCTGCCCTGGACACAGAATTGACCTCCATGGACAGCTGTGAGTTCAAAATGACTCCCAGGCTGTGCACCTGGTCCTTCAGGGACGCAACTGAGCACAGGAGGGGTCAGGGGAAAGGAGCTCCGCAGAGACTCCCCTTCTTAAAGCACCCTCTTTGTGGGTCTCACGAAGCCCCCAGGGGGTGGGCTGGGGTGAAGATGAAGCCGCAAGGGCATCGCTCTGGGGACGCTCTGCATGCAAACTCTGCTGCCAGCTTACTTCCAAGTACTCGGTAGTCTCCTCCTTAAGAGGTACACAGGAAGGGTGCAGGAGTTCGTACAGGATCGTGTCCGCCCCCTTGCAGTACAGGGTCACCTTGCCATCGGGGCGACGCACTGGGAAGAAGGGAAGAAGGGCAGAAAATGAGAGGGTGCCCAGAATCGCTCCCCACCCTGGACAGACACACGACACGCAGGCAGAGAGTCAGAGATGGCTGGGGGGAGGGTTTGTCCCCTATTATGTATTGAGTTGTCTTTGTCAACTGGTTGGACAGTGTTCTCGAAGCTACAAACATGAGTCTGACCAAACTGCGGGAGGCAGTGGAAGACAGGAGGGCCTGGCGTGCTCTGGTCCAGGGGGTCACGAAGAGTTGGGCATGACTAAACGACTAAACAACAACAACATGTATTGAGTTGAATAGGATCCAAAATGCAGCAGTCTGATTGGTCCTAGAACAATAGGATTCAGAATGCAGCAGTCTGATTGGTCCACAGGAGCCACCCAAACCAGCTCCAGGTGGAAGTGAATCCGCAACCTGATTGGCCTACAGGAGAATCCCGGAATTAGCCAATCACGTGGGGCCCATTGTGTAAATAATGTACATAAAGCAGACATTCTGGGGGAACTTCCATTCCTCCTCACCACTGTGAGCTGAATAAAGAGCATGAAATCCACTCTCGACTCCGAGGATATTTCATCCCCCTTCCTTCAAAGATCTAGTCTTCCTGGATGGAAGGGCCAGAGCGGCTCAACAGCAGAACATCTGCTTGGCATGCAGAAGGGGAGGAGCCCTGCCTGAGGTCCTGGACGACTGCTGCCCGTTGTCACTGCAGACCACACTGAGTGAGATGTGCCAATGGGCAGAAGCTTCCTAACTGCAGGGCATGGCATCTCTCTCTTCTGGGGTTTTCTCATGCAGCCCCTCAAAGGGTGTCAGAACTGGAGCTCTTGCAAGAGTCCAGCCCCCTAGAAGTTCCTTTTCTATAGCGAGCAGGTAGTGGAAATCGCTTTGCACCAATTCAGTCAAACTCCCGTCGAAAAAGTCTGCCCAGCTGGTTGACGCTGGTGGAAACAACTCAGCAAGAGCCACTCCACCAGGACACAAAGAGGAGACCCGGGCATGTGCAGAGTATTTCCCTGAGAACCAATCACAGGCGAGGCCCTGGGTTTGGGGGAGGGGAGGAAGGGGGCACACACCAATGACAGACATCCGCTTGCGCACATTGTTGAAATCCAGGATGGCAAGGAGCTTATAGACGATTGTCTTCCCCATTTCCACCACGGTGATGGTCTCTGGGGTCCGGGCGCGGAAGACGAAGCCAAAGTTCCGGGCGGCCGTCACCAGGGCCCCCTCGTCCGGAGACTGCGCCTGGTAGACCAGCTCACCTGCCAGGGAGGGCAAGGGGGGGGGGAGGCAGCGTCACTTGCAAGAGGGAGGCGGAAAAGTCCCAAGCGCAGCAACCGATTCGGGAGTCTTGAGGGAACAGGCGGCCAAGAAGAGACGCCCTTAAAGTTCCTAAAATGATGCCTGGCCTGGACAAAGGGGAGCAGGGAGAGGTTTTCTATTTTGGAAATGTACACCCAGTTTTTTTCCTTTACATTTTTTGGGCCCCCAAGAGAGTGGGCCCCTAAGCTAGAGCTTGTTTGGCTTATACGTCAATCTGGCACTGCTCATAACACTGGATCTTATGGGCAGCCAGCGATGCTGAATGTTGGGAAGACTCAGGACAGATAAAAGGAAGATCTTCTTCATGCAGCACCCAGGGCTGATCCACACCTCCGTTTGCCTCCCTGCTTTCCTCGGGGGAAGCCTCATCTTTGGTGCTGAATCAGAACAAACAGCCATCAGCAGGCTGCCATTTGTTCCAATTTAGCACTAAAGAGCAGGTTCTCCAGGGCACAGGCAAAACCCATGCTTAGAAGGTGCAGGATGAGCAGAAGTGTGAGTGAGCTCATAGCTAACCCGTGGAACTCCCTCCTACTGCAGGCAGGGATGGCCACCAATTTGGATGGCTTTAGAAGAGGGTTAGACAAATTCATGTTGGAGGAGAAGACAACAGGTGGCTACCATGTTTTCTGCCTCCTTCTTCTGAATCGCTGCTCTTGGGCTCGGATCCTGCTTGCGGGTTTCTGCTTGGCCCCTGTGAGAACAGGGCGCAGCGTCTGACCCATAAGGGCTCTTTTTATGTTCTCATGAGACCTTCAGAGTCCAACCCGCAAGAGCCCCCCAGCACAGCACCCCCAGGCGAGGTCCCCTCCTCTCCCCACAGGCCACACCGCTGCTCTGAGCCAGAGGTGCTGTCTCCCCACAGAATTGCAGAATGGGACCCGAGGGTCATCTAGTCCAACCCCCTGCAAGGCAGGAGGCACAGCTCCACCCCTCCCCCTCACCTGGCTTCTTCTCTTCTGGCATCACCGTGTGGCAGAGAGAAAGGAGGCGGAAAAACTTGTGGGTGATGACATCTCCCGCCTTCACTTCCTCCACCAGGCTTTGGTCGTAGAAGGAGAATTTGGGGTCAGCGAGGGGGTTGTAGGAGAAGTCAACTTTTGGGGTACTCTGAAAGAGGGGGGCGAGAGAAAGGTTGCCACCATGAGAACTTCTCTGGGCTCATCTGCCTTCCTTCCTTCTGGCTGGAGAAAGACCACGAAAGACCACACAGAGGCGCCTCATCCTTCCCAGGCAGCTGGCTGCTCTGGGGACCAGCCTGCCAAACTCCAGGGCAATGGCAGCCTTGACCCAGAAGGTCCAGAACTTCCCCCGAGAGAGGAAAGGAAGAAGGAAATTTCCAGGAGGGAAGCTCAAGGCACAAGGGGGGGAGTCGAAATTCCTTTTGTCCACTTCAGCCGCCACACTGGGATACGTCCTGGCAAGTGCCGGGCAGGGCTGGAACCACAACAGTGCCCAGTGGCCCTGCCTGCCACCCTTTGACCCCTCGCAGCCCCTTACCTCCGTAATCTCCACCCGTTGTCCGTCCAAGTCAAAGACATCCCCTGTGGGCGAGAAGCACAGAGCCCAGCTGAGATGACAACAAACGCACACCTGGCTGTGAATTCCGGGCCTGGGCCAGTTTGTGCCAGCGGGACGACAGGGGCACCCGGGCACCTTTGGGACCCTGGCCAAGGATCTACAACTGTCCATTGGGAAGCAGGTAAGACACCAGGCCGACATTGAAAAACAGGTGCAGGTGTGGGGCTCTAGAAGGTCTGAATGGTTCCTGTATTGGCACTTTATTTATTTATTGAATTTACATACCGCCCTATACCCGGAGGTCTCAGGGCAGTTCACAGAAAAGATCACAACATAAATAATCAGAATAAAAACAACAACCCAATAACACACACCCACACAGAAAAGAGCCACATTTTAAAAGGGTAAAAAAGGTAAAGGGACCCCTGACCATTAGGTCGAGTTGTGGCCGACTCTGGGGTTGCGGCGCTCATCTCGCTTTACTGGCCGAGGGAGCCGGCGTACAGCTTCCGGGTCATGTGACCAGCAGGACTAAGCCGCTTTATTTTTTGGAGTTAAGAATAGGACTGGGATAAATTGTGTTCGCTGAGCCCGTATTTTATACAGTCTGTATATGATGTTTGTTTGATAATGTGTGGTGTGCTATGCCTAATAAAGGATTTTGAATTTGAAATTTGACTAAGCCGCTTCTGGCGAACCAGAGCAGCGCACGGAAACGCCGTTTACCTTCCCGCCGGAGCGGTACCTATTTAACTACTTGCATTTTGACGCGCTTTCGAACTGCTAGATTGGCAGGAGCAGGGACCGAACAACGGGAGCTCACCCCATTGTAGGGATTTGAAGCGCCGACCTCCCGATCGGCAAGTCCTGGGCTCTGTGGTTTAACCCACAGCGCCACCCGTGTACCCATTTAAAAGGGTATAGGATGTCAAACAGATCAACAAAGGCCTGGTTAAAAAGGAACATTTTTGTCTGGCGCCTAAAGGTGTATAATGAAGGCGCCAGTCAAACTTCCCTAGGGAGAGCATTCCACAGATGGGGAGCCACTGCAGAGAAGGCCCCATTCTCGTGTTACCACCCTCTGGAGTTCTCAAGGAGGAGGCACACGAAGGAGGCACACAGAAGATGATCTCAGGGTCCGAATAGGTTCATATGGGAAGAGGCGGTCCTGGAGGTTTGCTGTCCTGAGCTGCTTAAGGCTTTATAGGTCAAACCCAGCACTTTGAACTGGGCCCGGAAACTAATCGGTAGCCAGCACAGTTGGACAAGGATTAGTATAATATGCTCAAACTATTTTGCTCCAGTGAGCAACCTGGCCACTGAATTCTACACCAGCTGAAGCATCCGAACCCTCTTTCCTTCCCCTAAGCCACCCATGCTGACTGGGACTAATGGATGAACAAAATCTCAGGGGGGGGGGGGAGGACAGCAGGCTGGCAAAGGGTCCATATTCCAAAGGAGCAGAAAATACTTTTAATGTATGCAACGACAGCCGCAGGGATGTTATTAGCCCAGAGATGGAAAGAAGACAAAGTCCCCAGCAGAGAAGAATGACAAACTAAGCTATTAGACTCTGCCGAAATGGCAAAACTGCCCAGAAAGCTCAGGAATCAAGAAGACCAAAGCTTTAATAAAGGATGGGGGGAAATTTACAATATATCTGGGAGACAGCTGTAAGCAGGTGAAAACATTAGCAGGATTGCAGTAGCACAGATACTATGGACAAAATGGAGTGTCATAAAATATGGATTCTGGAACAATATGCAATCGAAAAAGTTGACAATTGGAGCCATGGAGGGGAAGGTGCAGAGATTGAGAGAACTCCCTAAATGTGGATATGTATTTTATATTGTTATAATCTTACACTTGTAAGATCAAATAAAAATTATTTCAAAAAGATAAAGGGATGCAGCAGCCCCAGGAGAGCAGCCCCTACCATAGATCTTCCCGTTGATGCAGCACTTGTTGAAGACCATGATGTTCTGGGTGAGGGTCCCCGTCTTGTCGGAGAAGATGTACTTGATCTGCCCCAGCTCCTCGTTGAGGGTGGTGGTCCGGGCCTGGGCAGGGGTGTCATTGAGGGGGTAGTACATCTTGCGGTCCCACTCGATGTAGAAGCTGTTGCCCAAACGGATGATCTCTACGCTGAACGAGAGGAAGGAGGGGAGACCAAGGAATGGGCTGGAGCCCTGGGCAGGAAAAGCTTCTTGGCGCTTGGGGGGGGGGGAATCGGCGGGTGACCTGTGTGCAGAGGCAGTGCGGCGTAGTGGTTAGAACGCCATGCTAGGATTTGGGAGGCCAGCTTTCCAGGCACCACTTGAGCATGCGGCTCCCTGGACAACCTTCGGCCAGTCGTTGTCTCTCAGCCTACCTCACAGGGTTAATGCGAGGACCAAAGAGAGGAGAGAGAACTCTGCACATGCCCTTGAGCAACTTGGAGGAAGGAAGGTGGGACAGAAATGTAGTCCATAAACTGCAGCCCAAGCGCATGCTGGGAAGCCAGAACCGGCTGCTCCCTCAAGGAAAAGGCATTCCTAGGTGGCTGGCCAGGGACCTCGGCTCCATCTCCCTCACCCCCTGACCTTCCCTGACACAGAAGTCGCAAGCATCCTCCCTGGAGCCCATGAAGTACAGTCGTCCCTTGGTTCTCAAACGCCTTGGTACTCAAACAACCTGGAACCCAAACACTGCAAACCCGGAAGTAAGTGTTCCATTTTGCAAACCTTATTCAGAAGCCGAACGTGCTCCGTTTTGGGTGCCACACTTCCAATTTGGGTGTTATGCTGAGGTCTGTCTCTTTTTGCTATTTATTTTGCATTTTTGTTTTTGCGGCTTTTTTGTTTTGTTTCTGTGACTGTGTGGAACCCAGTTCAGTTACTGATTGATGGATTGTATGACTGCAGTACATGGTTTATTGCTTTCATTTTATGGATCAATGGTCTCGTTAGATAGTAAAATTCATGTTAAATTGCTGTTTTAGGGTTTGTTTGTTTGTTTGTTTTTAATAATTTTTATTAACAGAGCAATCAAATCAAATCACATAAATTCCAAATTACAAAGCCAAATTTTAAATTTTTTGTTGGGGGTACCCATATTTCAAGTTCCGAAAGGGATCCAATCATCTTGTTGTTGCTGCTGCTTTAATGTCCACAAATCTGTCCAAATAGTGTTCACAATTCTATCCAATCCTTTCTTCTTATTTTCCACATCTCTTCTTGTTATTTTCATATATTTTTCCTTTCTCTTTGTGACCTCTGATAGTCTCCACAAGCGGGTTGAAACAAATTGTAATCCTGTGTGGGTTAGTTTTAGGGTTTGTTTTTAAAGGTCTGGAATGGATTCATCCATTTTGCATTACTTTCTATGGGAAATCGCGCCTTGGTTTTGGAATGCTTTGGTTTTGGATCGGACTTCCAGGACGGATTAACTCTGAGAACTAAGGTACCACTGTAAGCGCGATGCCACGTCCGCTGTGAAGAAGGAAGCGGCTGAGTCGGAGCCTGGGCATAGCGCCACCATTGCGGAATCAAAGGCGAGAGTCCCAGAGCTCCTTCAAAAAGCTCACCAGCCTTGCCAACGAGGTGGTTCCTCCTCCCCCCCCCCGCAAGGGATGGGCTGCCAGAGCACACTGCCCGCCCTGGTTGGGCAAGAGGAGGAAACACACCAGAAGGAGGGGCTGGCCCTCTTGGTGCCTTTATTGGTGCCCAGAAAGTGAAAGTAGGGCTGGAGGAGCAGTGCATGCTGGGACATCTCCCACTCCTTTTGGCTCACACTTGGACTGGCCTCTTCCTTAAACCACAAAATCCCAAATGCGGCAACTTCCTCCAGCGGCAGAGGAAGGGGGGAGGGGGGGCAGTCCGCCCCGGGTATCACCACTGAGGGGGGTGACAAAATGCTGGGCAGCACTCAGCGTGGGGCCTGCAGCGCACCCGAGCCACACATCTCTCCCCCAGCCGTAGGGTGGCCGCGTGGGAGGAGGCAGACTCCTTGGAGGCCCCACAGAGCGTCCTGCCCCGGCTGGCCCCACCCCTGGGCACGGGGCACGCATGCCACCCCAGGCACCTGATCGGCTTGCTTCACCACTGGCTTCCCCATAGAGGAGTCGCGACAACCTCTTGATCTTTGGGTTGCCATTTTCTGAACTTTTTAATATCCTTTTTCAGGCGAGGCGACCAGAACTGTACACGGTGGGTTGTAGCCAATGTTCCACCTACTCAGAGTAGACCTATTGAGATTAATGGAGCCGAGCGAGTCATCACAACGGCTCTAGTCTGGGTAGAAGTAACTTCAGATACAATCCCAAGTGCATTCGCAGCATTGATTCGCATACAGGGGTACCTCTGGTTACGAACACTTCCGGTTACGCACGCTTCACGTTACGAGCTCCGCTAACCTGGAAGTAGGTCTCCTGGTTGCGCCCCAGGATGCGAGCGGAAATCGCACACCAGAGGTGTGCATGCAGCGGGAGGCGCCATTCGCGAAAGCACGCCTCGGGATAAGAACGGTTTCCGGATATGAACGGACCTCCGGAACGGATTCAGTTTGTAACCAGAGGTACCACTGTAATGACATTACGATCTTGACAATCTCGTTTCGCATACTTTTCCCAGTGCTCCTGAGCATGGCTGCACATGGAGTCCCCATTGCCACATCTGCCCCTGCCAGGCCAGACCCTGTGAGGATAGAGGTGCATGAGGACACGATGGCTTGTCACTCTTGAGCCCTCCACGTTTGGGGTTGGAATGCCAAACGTTTGGAATGCCAAACGACTGAAGGATAATAGGGAAGACTGTCAGGAGTGCATGCAGGAGCCAGGCCCTGTGACCAGTAGGCCTTCGCAGGACTGGGGCCTTCCTAAGTTTGTTCTGGGGAGGCAAGGCGCAGCTGCACAGGTGAGGCTGCTTGGTAACTCGCTGCACCTGGTGGCAAGAGCCAGGAAGGGATAGAAAGTCAGCATTTCCCTTCAGCTCTTGGCCACAGCAACACGTTCGCTGCCTTGCTGCGTTTAGCTTCTTGCTTCCTGATCCTCGGACCTCGGCTCCTTGGCTCCTTACTTCTCAACCCTAGGACCCTTGACTTTGTGATTCCCTGCTTCCTGACCTTCAGGCCCTTGGCTTCTGAACTCTCGTTCCTGCTCCCACCCCGCCATCTTGCCCCCGGTCCCGACGTCCTCAGCTGGGACTTTGATCGCCCATAGACCGGACCGTGACAAACACACACACACACACACACCGGTGCAAAATGGGCCATTTGGGGGCTGGCGCAGGGCACGCGCCTCCCCCCCCCACTTACCTGACGTAGAGGGAGATGGGCACCACCGTGTTCAGGATGATGACGTAGGACCAGAACATGAGGAAGGCGGAATAGAAGGCCGAGTGGACGTCGTGCGGCCAGGGCAGGTAGACCTGGAAGGCAGAGCCTCTCTTGTACTCCCAGATGCTGTTGCCAATGGCCAGCACGGAGCACATGGCAGCCAGAAGAACAAAGATCTGCAAGGAAAGGGGAGGGCAGAAAGCAGAAGAACATCTATGTCCAGAGTTTATGTCAAAGAACATTGTCAAAAGATCAATCCGTTGGCAGATTTTGATAGAGCTTTGGTGCGTAAATAGGATAATTCTATAAAATAAAATTTATAGTAAGTCAAATAATATGGAGAAAGAAAAGTTTAAGTGCATATTTAAGGAACTTAATCCGGGAATGCAATGGGAAGATCGGAGGTTGTGACATATTTAATCACAAATGGATGTACAAAGCAAGTTTAATTTCTACAATTAAACTATGGTGTAAAAGCTATTAGTCTGCTAAAATAGTTAATCCACGATACAGCATGTTGCACGCTGAAAGAAAATCATATGAAAATGAAGTACCGGTGGTATTTGACTCCCACTAAGCTAGCAAAAATGTACAGGACAAGTACAAATACCTGCTGGAAATGTATAGAAAAAGAAGGGACCTTTTATCACATGTGGTGGACTTGTAGGGTGGTAAAAGCTTTCTGGGAGATGATATACAATGAAATGAAAAAAATGTTTTTTGTTAAAAAAACAGAAGCATTTTTATTAGGAATCATAGGTGCCAATATCCCAAAGGAGCAGAAAAGACTTTTTGTGTATGGAACAACAGCTGCCCAGAGGTGGAAAGAAGATAAAGTCCCTAGCAGAGAGGAATGGCAAACCAAGCAGATGGACTATGCCGAGATGGCAAAACTGATTGGAAAACTCAGATATTAAGTGGACAAAAACTTTATAAAAGAATGGAAAAAAATTATCAGTTATTTAGGAGACCTCTGTAAGCAGAAGGAAGGAAACACTGACAGGATTTTGATTTCACTTGTAGTCTAACGAATACTATGGACATTATGGATTGAGATAAAAGATAGAGTATGGAAGAATATGCAGTTGTAAATGTTTAAAATGGGACCCCATGGAGGGGGTGGGGGGAAGTTGTGAGACTCGGGGAATCTCTGTATATGGATTTATGTCTGGATTTTTATAACCTTGTATTTGTAAAATCAAATAAAAATGATTTCAAAGAAAAGATAGCTAATCCATGAAATAACCCCCCCCAATGCCAGTAAATTTCTAACCCTACTCCCTAAATCTACTGATGTGAGGAACCTTAGTTGCTGCCTGGTCCTTGCAAAGAAGGAGGGAAGGAATAATTGATTTCTGAGTCTCTTATGAATAAAGTCCCTGCATGCCCCCCTTTGCTGCTATTCTCATGCCCTGAGAGATGGAATGAAGCCGCCATTCGCACTCACCACCAGCACCAAGAAGTTCATCAGACGATCAATGCTGGTCCTTTTGAACGTGGTTCTTCCGCTGTTCTGCATCAACTTGGTGTCTGGCCCTGGCAGTTGAAACAAAAGTCTGATTTTTTTGTTGCACGGTCGGATTTTAATTTCCAGATCAAAGCACCTCCTGGGAGGCAGGAGACCCTGACAAATGGCAGCCAGTGATGGATTTGAGGGAAGGCAAAGGCAGGCATCATTTTGCCCAAAGGAGAAGCAGACACACCTGCGAGAGTCGGCCCCCTTTCAGGATGCAGAAGGGGCAGAGGGACCCCACTGCACAAAGCCACCATGTGGGATCGGGTCTGGGCATCGTGGGCCCTGTGGGAGATGCAGGTGCTTTGCAGAATCATCGCAGTGCAGAGTTGGAAGGGACCCTGAGGTTCATCTAGACCAACCCCTGCAATGCAGGAATCTAGGGAAGGGAGGCGCTTGGCAGCCCCACAAGCGGTGCCGGAAATAATAATAATAATAATAATAATAATAATAATAATAATAATAGTTTATTTATACCCTGCCCATCTGGCTGAGTTTCCCCAGCCACTCTAGGCGGCTTCCAATACAGCATTAAATGTTAAAAACTTCCCTAAACAGGGCTGCCTTCAGGTGTCTTTTAAAGAGAAGATAGCTTATTTCCTTCACATCTGAAGGGAGGGCGTTCCACAGGGCGGGAGCCACCACTGAGAAGGCCCTCTGCCTGGTTCCCTGTAACCTCACTTCTCACTGCCAGAAGGGAACTGCCAGAAGGCCCTAGGAGCTGGACCTCAGTGTCCAGGCTGGAAGATGGGGTGGAGACGCTCCTTCAGGTATAAGGTAAACAAGCTATAGCTTAGGGCCCCACTCTCTTGGGGCCCCCAAAAAAAATTAAAGGAAAAAAACTGAATGTACATTTCCAAAACATAAGAGAAAAAACAAATAAAATAAAACCTACTTACAGCAACAGTGTTTTGTGTTGTGTATGGACCTATTAAGTCCATAAATTTCCATATAGCATATATTTGACACATAAAATCAGAGACAATTTGTTGTTGACAAAGGACAGCTGGACATAGAAAGGGCCCCATTCCCTTCAGGAGCTGAGGGCCTCCTCAAACCTCAATCTGGCCCTGGACACAAGCCAGGCTCTTTTCTGTGCCCCCCCAGCTGTGGGCAAAAGACCCCTTTCGAGAGCTAGAGGACACAAACCCCCAATCCAGGTGAGAGGGGCTTTTACATGCTTACACCAGAGACGTTTGGTCCCTTCCTCCTGCTTCTCTCGGCCACCTGCTCTTACCTGCAAAGATGACCAGTCCGAAGCACCAGTCCGTGTTGCGGATGGTGCAGCCCCTCAGCAGCATCTTCTCGTTGTCCAGGGCGTACTTCTCCCCCTTGAAGAGGAGGGTCCCCATAAACTTGTCCAGCTTGTTGTTTGGCGCTTCACACTTGATCTCGCCTGCAGGCAAAGAACAGGCGCTCTGAGTCGCCACCATCCGCCGCTGGCCAGAGTCCCAGGCCGAGCCTGGAGATCTGGGTGGACATCAGATCTACTGCCCTTTCTGTTGGGATGGAGGCAAACCCAGGAGCAGAGAGGAGCTCGCAGCAGGGAGGGGGCAGGAGGGCCTCCCCCTTTTCGCTCCCAGCCACCCTGCAAGGCTGAGGGTCAGTCCCTGGCAATGGGCTTCATAGCCAGGCAGAGATTTGAACTCGGGCCTCGGTGGTCCACCTCCAGCACTCTCTCTGATGCGTTTCCTCTTCTCCCCATTAGGAACAGCAGCTGCCCAGAAGGCACTCAGGTGAGCTCAGGTGCTCTTTGCCCTCTCACAGCAAATAATAATAGTATTAATAATATTAATAATAATAATAATAAATTTTATTTATACCCCGCTCTTCAGAAAAACAGGCTCAGGGCGGCTAACAACAAATTTAAAACACTTAATTGTAATACAACATAGAAGCAGCATAAAATACAGTATAAAAACATGAATAACAATAAAATTCAAAGTTCAGAAATCAATTTGGGGGAAATCCATCCAATAAGCATTAGATAATCCCCAGGGCTAGCTGGCTGAATTGGTCCTACTTGGGCCAGCGAGGAGGCCAGGGGAGAATTAGCTGTGTGGTCTCAGAGCAGGTAATCTTCATAAAAGGGGAGGGGGAGGGAAGAGAAGGGAAATAAAAGATCAGGCTGAATTCAAATTAAAGGCCAGGCGGAATAGTTCGGTCTTACAGGCCTGACAGAAGGAGGTTAAATCCTGCAGGGCCCTGGTCTCATGGGACAGAGCATTCCACCAGGTCGGAGCCATCACTGAGAAGGCCCTGGCCCTGGTGGAGGATAGTCTGACTTCCTTAGGACCTCTAAACTATGGTTATTCATGGACCTTAAGATCCTCTGCAGGGCATGCCAGGAGAGGCGGTCCCGTAAATATGAGGGCCCTAAGCCACAAAGGGCTTTAAAGGTCAAAACCTGTGATTCCTGCAAAGGGTTGGGCTAGATGACCCTTGGGGTTCTCTTCCAACACTACAGAGCTAGGATTCTATGCAGCTGTGCCTGCTGACAGTATCAGTGTCAGGAGAGCAAAGGCTGTGAGGCCACCCCACGCTCACCGAACGTCAGGGGCCTGTGTGTCCTTAGCTGAAGATTACCAGATTTTTTTCAATGAATCCACTGAAATGAGTCGGAATGATAGGATTTTGCCAGGGGACTGATTTGTAAATCTGGGGACTGTCCTTGGGAAATGGGGACGTCTGGTAACCTTACCTTAGCCACATGCCAGAAGGGGGCTCTGTAAGAGTCATTTCGGGTTCACCCCAAACAGCAGCCCAGGGGGGTCAGCATGGCAACATCCAAACAAGGTGGGGTTTCTGCACCCTGCCCCCCCACCTTGGTGGCTCCCCACCTGTTTGGTGCAGGGGCAGCACAACATTCGCTCTGTCCAAGGGGCAGGTGTGCAGGGCAGGGGGCTGGGCTGGAGACCCTCCCGGGAGGCAGCTGCAAAGCCTCTCTCTGTCTCCAAGGAAAGGGAGCCCAGCGCCCGCAGCTGCCAGCCATCTCCTCAACCCGGCCAGCCCTGCCCCTCCTCTTGCACAGCTTGGCATACCCACTCTCCGAGGAACACCAGGTGGACGGGTGCAAGCGAGGCCAGAGGGCAGAGTGGGACTAGGACCCAGAGGGGTGAAGTGAAGCAGGAAAGGACTCGGAAGAGAAGCAAAGAGAGCAAAGATCTGCAAAGAGAAAGAGGGGTGTGAGGGAAAGAAACAGGCAGAAAGCAACACAGGGTCCTCTCCACCCCCACCGCACCCTGCGGACAAGCCAAGGCACCCATACCAACGCCCGGCTTGGGTCCTGTGTGAGCACACATGACCAGGCACCAGGTGCCACTCAGTGCAAGACATCTCTGTGGGGAGACAAGGAATTCTAGGCAAACCTCTGCCCCCCCCCCATGCCTGGCACGCAAAGTGCTCCACCATCCTGGGCAGCTTCCGCAGGGAACACTTCTTTGGCTTTCTCCTAGTGGGGCAGCAGTAGACCTGCTGGCACCTATGTGGAGCTAAGTAGGCTCCAGTATAGTTTCAAATTGGATGGGAGACAGCATGTTGAGATTCCTATGGTCACACGGGGCATTTACTGCAGAAGAGCCACACTTTTCTTCGCTCATCATGATCCAAACATCCCTCTCCTACATTTTCCCACCAGAGCTCAGAAAACCAGTTTTTCTTAAATGCACACAGAATGGAATAGCAGTGCAATTTCCCCAGGTGCAGATGACGCATTGTGCGCCAGCTCAGTAACATTTCTGGCCAGCTGTGACCTGTGTCGATTGCGCTACCCAGTTCCTTCTCTATGGTCTCTATCCTCCTCCTCCTCCTCCTCCTCCAGGAATCAATTCTATCACTTTAACCCTGCATTTCCAAATATCATTGGCACAAAATACCGCCATTTATTTTCTCCCCCACTAGTGTGCCAGATTGCGCCAAAGGGGCAGAGGCCGTGGCTCATGGGTAGAGCATCTCCTTTGCATGCAGAAACCTCCTCCCGTCCAGGTGCTGCTAGGACCCTGCATCCCATCAGCCCCAGCCAGCAGGACTAGTGGTCAGGGCTGAACGGAGTGGGATTCAGTTCCATCTGGAGGGACACAAGGTCCCCAAACTGCTGGCTTCAGACACCCTACAGAATGGTTCATGTTTTCTGGGTCGCTGCTGAGATTCCTCGAGAGTCCAGGACTAAAATGGCCAAAGGGCTAATTTGACTTTCTGGTACAGGATCCCTGCACAACAGCTTCAGACAACACAGACAACAGCTTCATTGAAACTGCTCATTGCTTTCTCTATAGATAGAAGTCTGGGATAATAGCTTATTATGATTCTGGGATGTTATTTGGTACACATTGTCCAAGCACCAGCTTTCGGTGTCGGGTGGGATATGTCATTATTTTTCTGTATGATGTTATGTGCTGAAATATTTTTTTTAATATATATTGAAAAATGGTTGGTGGGCTAATCTGACCTTCTGGCACAACCCCTACAGCTTCAGGCAACGCTGGAGAGAGCGTGTCCCCTCCAGGGGCAGAAAGTGATCCGTGTTTCTCTGCCTCAAAGCATTCAGGAAAGAGCTGCCTCCATCCCAGAATATTGCTTCCTCTCCACTTCCCTGAATAGCACCAGAAAACCAAAGCGATAAAAACGGATGCAAAGGGTCACACACCCCATCCTGGCCTCACACCCGTTGTTTATTCCCAGGCTCCGGAGAAATGTGGCCTCTGCAAATCCCTTGTTTAAGCCTTGGACAGGGAATGGAAGGGTCAAGCCAACAGCCCAGGAATGAGAGGGGGGGACTCTGGGCAGAGGCCAAAGAAGCACCGCGTCCAAGGGATTTTGCTGGGGTTAAAATGCCTGCCAAAAGGACATTTAAAAAACCCAGTAACTACTAAGCAAAGACTTTGAAATATCCCTGGGAACCTCCAGGGCCCTGAAGATGGAGCGATCTGCACCAAGAATTATTATTTTTATTATTATTATTATTATTATTATTATTATTATTATTATTATTATTAATAATAATACCCTGCCCACCTGGCTGAGTTTCCCCAGCCACTCTGGGCGGCTTCCAATCAAATGTTAAAAACAATACAGCATTAAATATTTAAAACTTCCCTAAACAGGGCTGCCTTCAGATGTCTTTTAAAGATAAGATAGCTGCTTATTTCCTTCACATCTGAAGGGAGGGCGTTCCACAGGGCAGGTGCCACTACCGAGAAGGCCCTCTGCCTGGTTCCCTGTAACTTAGCTTCTTGCAGGG
The DNA here is from genome assembly GCF_964270895.1 of Podarcis filfolensis. Lineage (NCBI taxonomy): Eukaryota > Metazoa > Chordata > Lepidosauria > Squamata > Lacertidae > Podarcis > Podarcis filfolensis. The sequence goes on from NC_139613.1 coordinate 720,681, forward strand.
AGGGAACCGCCAGAAGGCCCTCGGAGCTGGACCTCAGTGTCCAGGCTGAACAATGGGGGTGGAGACGCTCCTTCAGGTATACTGGACCGAGGCCGTTTAGGGCTTTCAAGGTCAGCACCAACCCTTTGAATTGTGCTCGGAAATGTACTGGGAGCCAATGTAGATCTTTCAAGACCAGTGTTATGTGGTCTCGGCGGCCGCTCCCAGTCCCCAGTCTAGCTGCTGCATTCTGGATTAGTTGCAGTTTCCGGGCTACCTTCAAATGTAGCCCCACGTAGAGCGCATGGCAGTAGTCCAAGCGGGAGATAACCAGAGCATGCACCACTCTGGCCAGACAGTCCTCAGGCAGGGAGGGTCTCAGCCTGCGTACAGGAACTTATTTTTTTTCCTGGCGTGTGAACACGCAAACTGCCTTAGGTCAAAAAAGGCCACCTGTCACCCTTGCCCAGCACTGCACTTTCTCCTGTCCAGATCCCAGCAGCCCTTTGGTGGCTCCATCCCTGCACAGTTTCTGCCAAGGACTGAACAGGAGACCTCACACAGGGCAGTTGCCTTGCCCTGAGATGAGCCCCCCCCCCCAACATGGGCCTCCCTGCCCCATCCTAACTCCTTTTTGCTCTGCAGAGCAAGGCTGAGCTGCAAGAGTTGCTTTTCCCTTCCTCATCTTCAGGCTCTGAGATCCACAGGGCAGCAAAGCTCCCCAAAATCTGAGCCGTCCAACGCCAGGTCCCCTGGCCCACAATGGCCCACGGGGTCCCTTCCAATTCTAGATGGATTCCCACTTCAACCACGGGCTTAAGGTTGATTTGATTCCCCTTCTTACTCCTGGTGTAGATAGACTCAAATCACAGAATTGTAGAGTTGGAAAGGGTCCCGAGGGTCATCTAGCCCAACCCCCAGCAATGCAGAAATTCCCTGGTGGGGAGGGGCACCATTTGTGGTTTGCCTCTGGTGCCAAAACATCTGGAGCCGGCCCTGACCACGTGTGCATCCAAGAGCAGCAGGGCCGCCCCCTGTTGGCTGGAGCGTCAGGAGCCCCTCTCACCTGCAGCTCAGCTCCTGCCCCCCCCCAGGGCTCCCCAGCCCCACTGCTTGTGGGGCTGCCAAGCTCCTCCCTTGGGCACTCACCATCGAAGCTGCTCAGTGCCTGCAGATCCTCTCCCAGCTCAGCCGTGACGGTCAAGGCTTGCTTCACTTTCAGGTTGGTTTCCCTGCAATGAGAAATTGGATCAGATGCAAAACCACAAGGTCCTTCCTTCTCACACTTGAGTTCCCTTTTCTCCCTTATTTTATTGAAAGTTCAGAAAGTGCATAATTATATGTGCACTAAACATTGTGAAACGTAAATAAAAGAGAGAGAAATAGAAAGATAACCTGTGCAGAAGGGAAAATAAAGGGGAGGGGACCCAAAATTCTCTACTTTACAAGGTTGTTAATTGTACTTCACCAGATCTTAACCTATTACAGTATTTGTAAGAATGAATTCCAAATATCCTTTAATTTGTCCGTGGCAAGTCTGTGTTTATGTGCAAGTTGTTCATATGTTGCAAGTTTGGGTAAATCTTCAATCCAATCATAGAAGGGAGCCACGTTATTATTTTTCCAATTCATCAGTATCAGTCTGGTATCAGCAGCTGACTGGTGGGTCGTGCCCCCCCCCCAACTTGGCCGCATCCTGCTCCTTGCAACGAGGGTCCCCAGCACGATCCTGCTTTGCACAATGGCTGCTGACTGCCAGCCATCATCCAGACAACCTTTTTCTTGAGCATTCATCCTGATTTTTTTGCACAAAGTTTGGACAGAAGTTAGGATCCAGTCCTTACTGATCATTTGTTTGGCTTCATTTGCAGGGAGATTATGCAATAATGAGCATTCATTCCCTTTTGCTCGTGGGATGCTTGAACATCGCCCTAAGAATCAATCCATCCATCCATCCTTCCTTCCTTCCTTCCTTCCTTCCTTCCTTCCTTCCTTCCTTCCATGTTTTTCTTTTTTAAAAAGTTTTTATCTATACTTTTCAAGTTTATACATTTCATTAGTTTTATAATCAATCAATTTAACATTGCAAAGTTTGACTTCCTTCCCCCCTTCCTGCAGTTCCTTAAATTAATTTTTTAATATCTTCTGCATATCCAAATTCATTTAATTTGCTCATTTAATTGTCTACTTTAAATATATACTCTTATAAAATGACAGGTTATTACAACAATCCTGCCAATATGTTTGCAATTTATCTGTAAATATTCAATAAACCATTTCCATTCTTTTATAAAAAGTTTGTTATCTTGATTTCTTATTCTTCTGGTAAGTTTCGCCATTTCTGCATATTCCATAAGCTTTTGTATCCATTCTTCCTTTACTGGGACTTCTGCTTCTTTCCACTTTGGGGCAAGTAGCATTCTTGCTGCTGTAGTAGCACACATAAATAAATTTCTATACAATTGAGGTAGTTCTATCCCTATGATTCCCAAAAGAAAAGCTTCTGGGTTTCTTTTTACAAAAGTTATTTTAAACATTTCAGTTCAATTCAAGTTACAGGGAACCAGGCAGAGGGCCTTCTCGGTAGTGGCACCCGCCCTGTGCAACGCCCTCCCACCAGATGTCAAAGAGAAAAATAACTACCATCTGAAGGCAGCCCTGCTTAGGGAAGATTTTAATGTTTGATGCATTACTGTATTTTAATATTTTGTTGGAAGCCGCACAGAGTGGCTGGGGAAACCCAGCCAGATGGGCGGGGTATAAATATATTATTATTATTATTATTATTATTATTATTATTATTATTATTATTCATTGTATATCATTTCCCAGTAAGCTTTAACCTTACCACAAGACCACCACATATGGTAAAAAGAACCTTCTTTCTCTTTACATTTCCAATGCTTGTTTGATTCCTTCCATACTTTTCAATGCACTTCCTTATCACTTTCTTAACTGCAAAAAGTCCATGGGGCAGAAGGGCACTTTAATCCAGTCCAGTCTGTAACCAAACAGCCCTGAAGACCCTCAGCTGAGGTCTCCTCTTTGTGTTAGGACTGTCATTGCATCAGCAGCTGCTCCAGGGAGTGGCAAGACTCACCCATCCAGTTCGGCCGTCTCAATGTAGGTCAGGCTGTGGGGCTCACTGCTGGACAGCAACAGCACGTCTGCCTGGAGGGAAAGAACAGCAAGAGGCAAGAGTGACAGGAGACCCAGCTCTTGGGGCAGAGTGCATGGCGAGAGGCACCACCAACCTCCATCCATTCATCCTTCCTTCCCTCAAGAAAAAGGTCCCGGATTTTGCAAATAAAACAATTTAAGTGTGTTTTAAGTGCAATACACAATGTGACACTAGAAGGTGATGGTGAGGCTTATGGAAAATTCAATGTATTCTTTAAAATGCTTTTAAGAAAAGAATTTTTAGAACTTTTAAAAAAGTGTGTAGATTCCACCTCCCTCTCTCTCTCTCTCTCTCTCTCTCTCTCTCTCTCTCTCTCTCTCTCTCTCTCCCCCTCTGTGCCTGAGGCAATCATGGAGAGCTGTTGCTTCCCTGTTTCACAGGGCAGGGGTCTGGGGTGCCCAACTTGGTAGGAGAAGAGTCCTTGAGCCAAACACAGCTCTGGAACTGTGTCTCCAAAGGAGTTCAAAGGCGCATTTGCAGCCCCAGGAGTGGGGGGGGGGGCAGCTGGGCCAGGCAACAGCACTCACCGTCACAAAGTTGTTGTTCTCCAACTTGATTATGTCCCCGACTTCGACATTCAGCCACAGATCATCCTTCAGGCTGGAAGAAAACCACACTTAATCAGCAGTTGTTGTTTTATTATGATTATTTCATAAAATTTCCATACCACTTGATTGTAAAAAAACAACAAAACATCCTCAAAGTGGTTTACAAAGAGAATAAAACAATAAAATTATCAGTAAAAGCACTAAAACATCGGAAAAAATGTCATCTGTTTTATTCTGCCTCTTATATTAGCAAATTTTGAAAAGGCTATTTAGCATTTGATGGACTCTGATGCTCTTAATTCTCCGCGGTGCCTCAATTTTAATTTCAAGAGAAGGTGGGATATCAGAGAAAATGTGTCGCCTAAGCCGATTACGAATAAATCCATTGGAAAGAGAGACGAAAGGTGAAGACGAGAGTAATGAGAAAAGAGACCCCACAGGGAGCCCTTCAGCCAGGGGTGGGACTGGCTGTGCAGTGGGGCTGACAGAGACACCCGCAAGCAAATCCAGCCGCTTTGCCCCCTTCCCTGGTGGGCTGAAGGGGGGCTGCACGCTCTGCAACCCCACCCCCCTCTGTCTTTGCTTCCTCTGCCTGGGAAAGGAGAATGAAGCAGCCCCCCCCCACTATCACAGGGGCTGCCTGGACCCCCGCAGCAGAGCCCCCAGGATCCCTAAGGCAAGGAAAGTCTGGCTCCATCCAGAAGGGATTCTGGGCTCATCTGGCTTCCAGCCATGCAAAGGAGCGGCTGCTGAGTTTCCTTAATATTGATGTGGTCAATGGTGCTACTCAGAGGTGTTTGTAATTATAACCTGCATGGCAGCACATCTGTGAGCGCTTAATAATTCCACACACCTGTGGCATCTTAACAATTTAACTAATTAGCGGGGGGGGCGGTGTTTACCTGCTGCACCGAATGCAGCAATGTGATAGGGTAATTGATTATTTTGAAAACTGTATTTAAGTTGACCAAATGCTTTGTATGGTACTGGCTGGTGTAGAGCGGTGAGTTGCAGCTGTTTGATTATTATTTAAAATAAAGATAAGCAAAGATATTGCGGGCAAGTTTTTATTCCATCGCCCCAGTAGCTGCGCAAACACGGTTGGCGAAGGAAGTCCAACAGCGGCCGCCTTTCTCAAGGGGCTTCTTGGGTCTGAGTCCCAGCTCAGGGATTTGGGGGTGGGGGGAGAAGGAGCAAGGGCATGGCTACCTTCCAAACACACTTTCTGTTGCTCTTGAACCCAAGTCCCTTGCCTAACACACACTTCCACTTCTCCTAGAAAGATTGTGTCTGAGCAGTTTCCCCCTTGCTCTGCTCCTTTCCCAAGGAAAAGGAAATAAACTCAGTGTAGAGCCATCGGTCTCCTTGTGTTTATTTCAACTCACAGTGAAACAGTCAATCATCCTGTAGGATTCGATGCTGCCCCACCCAGACCATATATACTTTTTTGACACCATCAGTCACACGGGATAGGCTGATTCAAACTCCCCTCCTGGATTGGATAGCTCCTACGGGCCAATCAAGTTACTGCATTCTACAATCCTACTTGCCTATTGTTCTGGGATCCAAGCTCAAGACATAACAGAAAACCTGTTCGTTAGTGCTAAATCAGAGCAAATGGAGAAAACCTGAATAGCCATTTGTTCCCATGGAGCGCTAAAGAGCAGCTTTCCCTGGGGGCAGGGGGGGAAACTGTGGATGATGCTGGCAGCCTGACAAGGCCGTCACAAGGGGAGAGAGCCCTGCTCACCTGCCGTTCATCAGCACCTTGACAGGACGGTTGTTGACTTGCTTGTCGTTTGCATGTCGATTCTGAAAAACATGGAAGGCAAAGATGGAACCTGAACTCAAACAGGGAGTTGGAAGTTAGCCTCTCTCCCTCTGGCAGCGTATCCTAGACATCAGTCTTGCCCCCTTATGTTTTATTATGTTTTGTATATGATAGAGCGGCTGGGGCAACCCAGTCAGATGGGCAGGGTGCAAATAACAGAATTACAGTGGTGCCTTGGTACTCAAACGCCTTGGTTCTCAAACACCAGAAACACAGAAGTAAGTGTTCCAGTTTTCAAACATTTTTCGGAAGCTGGACATCCTATGTGGCTGTTGGCTATTGTTTCCAGGGCGCCTGCACCAATCAGAAGCTGGGCCTTGGTTTTCAAACATTTTGGAAGTCAAACAGACTTCTGGAATGGAGTAAGTTTGGCGCTTTTGTTTTTGCTATTTATTTTGTGTTTTTGTTTTTGAGGCTTTTTCTGTTAATTTGTTTTTGTGACTGTCCCACATCACGCTGACTGCAGAACGGCCAGACCCTTCCAGGCCAGGAGGCCCACCGGGTGCAAAGAGGAAGCTGGGTGCTTGCTCCGAAGGGGGTCGGCCACAGGAAAAGCTCTTTATGGGAGGCGTTTTCAGGCTCAAAATTCTTACCACGTCGTCGATGGCGTCCTTTGCTGCCGACACGGCCAGCACCAAGATGAGGGGGACCACCGTGGTGAACCAGGAGAGGGAGGAAATCTCAGGGATGAGCTGCAGGGGGGGGGGAGAACAGGCAGAGTCTGTCAGTTTGCATTTCTGAGTGCAGAAAGTATTTATCTGATGTGTAGAGATCTTTCCTATTCTAACAAATTCAAGAGGGTTCTGGAAGCTTCTCTGCGTAAAAGAAACAGGCAGAAGGTTCATGATGTTTGGGTTATTCCTTCTGGGAAGCTGAGTACAGCTGGTTTAAATTCTTCTCTTATCTCTTTCAGTCAAGGTCATGTTGACTATAATAAGATGCCAGAAGGAGCCTGGGCTTCACTTTCTCTTTCCGTCTCTCTTCCTTCTGATGTGATGTTCTGTGCATAGTATGCTTAGTGTTAAGGTTTAGACTTATTATAAATTACTGTAAGTTTAAGTTGAGTCTTCTGCAACTGGACTTCTTACGGACAGGGCCAATCCTGAATGTATTGGATTTGTGACCATTATCCTCATTTGCCTTCAGTAGCAGTAAAGCTCTGCTGGATGAAATACAATGGCCTCTGGTCTACTTTTTGGGAATCCTGCAACATGTTTAAGTTTTTACTCTGCTTACTATACACAGGGGCATCGGAAGGGGGGCGGTGGGGGCAGTCAGCCCTGGGTGTCATCCATGAGGCGGGTGACAAAAAGGCACACTGTGGGGGGCTTGAGCCACTGCCCCCATGTGCGGCGCCCCGCTGCAGCCGTTGTGCGTGGCAGATCGTCCTGCCCACCCCCTGCACAGCTCGCCCCGCCCCCCGGGTGCACAGCAGGGCCGCCGCTCTGGGAGCCCATGCAGCCAACTCCACCACTGACTATACACTGGAATCTGCTCTGGATCAATATTGAATAGAATTCCATGACAGAGGCATCCTAGAATTGCAGAACTGGAAAGGAGCTCCAAGGGCCATCAAGTCCAACCCCCAGCCATGCAGGAATCACAGATCAAGTTCCCTTGACAGACGACCATCCAGCCTCTGCCCAAAAAAGTCTGCTCCGCTGTCGAATGGCTCTATAAAGTGTTCCTTAAAAGGGTCACCAGCCGGCTTTGCCCTGCTTCCCTGCCAGGGGCTCAGCGCAACGCCAACCAGGATTTGGAATGCGCGCCATCCAAATGCAGCTGGCAGGGCTGATGGAAGAGGGCGCCAGGTGGGGAAGGCTGCCTCCTGATGCGGAAGGGGAGCATCCCTGCAGCAAAAGTGAGGGAAGGGACAGGAGGAGGAGGAGCTGGGGAACTCCTACCTGCAGAATGAGGAGGAAGAGGAAGTAGGCATTGGCCACCCGCTGGAACTGCTCAAACAGGTTGAGAGGCAGGAAGGTGAAGACGTTGTATTTGGAGGTTTGGATGGAGTTTCTCTGCAGGAAGAAAAGGCGGTGATTGAGGCCAGGAGAGAAAGGGGCACCCGGTCCACTTCCCTCCCCTTGGCAGTAGACAAGGAGGGCAGCACGCCAGCGACCCCCCCCCAAGGCAGCCACTTGTCCCAAGGTGTGCTCTGGTCCAGGGGGTCACGAAGAGTCAGACATGACTAAACAACAACAACAAGTAGAACAAAGCGAAAGGAGTCTCTTACCAGTTAGAAATTTTAATGATCATAGCGAGAGAACAAAGAATCAATTTCTAGGAGTGAAGGGGCCCCCCACCACTTTCCCCCATTAAGGGTCCCACCCACTTCCCCCCTAATCACCCACATCACTTCCGTGTCTTGCAACCTGATCTCGCAACCAGTGTGCTTTCTGTGCTGCCACCTTATCTGCTCTCCTTGACCTTGGGCTGAGCGGATGACACTTTCCAGCAAAAGGGAGTCTGTTAACTCTCCCTCCCTCCCAGTGTTTTGTCTCCTAGTTGTTCCCCACCCGGTATTTCCCAGCTTCTGCCTTCTGTGCTACGTCCCTCTGCAAACCACTGTTCCAAATCTATACTGTCCTCCTGCTCCTGGGAAGATTCAGGATCCTGATCAGGAGCAGGGGGAGAGGGACGGCTCCCACCATTCCTCCTCAGCACAGTCCCTGACACCTGGTGGCTCAGAAGAGGGTGCGAGGAATCAGGGGTTCCCCGGATGGAGGCAGAGAGAATGGGGGCCTTGCTTTCAGATCCACCCCAAGTCAAGCGCCAACAACCACATTTCCTTCTTGGCCGCATGAAAATGCAAAAAAAAAAAAAAGAAAAAGAAAAAGAAAAAGAACCCCTCATCACTTTACAGGGAGCTGCTTTTTCAGAAGCTCAACCTGCCTCCAGGGGCACTTTAGCAGTTCCATTTAGGGGCCTGCTGAGAGTCGCATGTCCCATCTCTGCTCTCCGTGCCTCATAATCTCCTGATCCGGGAAGGTGCACTGAACACTCACAGAGCCTCAAGATGGGCCAGTGGGACACAGCACCAGCCAGGGACAGCCAGGATGCAGCAGAGAGAGGGCCTGACATGGCTAGTCAGAGACATGAGCTCCACCATCATATAGAAGCATAGAAGCATAGAATTGTAGAGTTAGAAGGGACCCCCAAAGGCCATCTAATCCCACCTCCTGCAGTGCAGGAATCGCAGCTAAAGGATCTCTGACAAACCGCCATCCAACCTCTGCTCAGAAACTTGCAGTGCAGGAGAGTCCACCACCTTCCGAGGGAGGTCAAATGGCTCTTCCCATCAGGAAGTTTTTGCTAATGTTAAGTCAGAATCTCCTTTCTTGAGCTTTGAATTGGTTTGGGTCCTCCCCTCTGGAGCAGGGGACAACAAGCTTGCTCCATCTCCAATATGACAGCCCCTGAGATGTTTGAAGATGTCTCTCATAGCACCTCTCAGCCTCCTCTTTTCCAGGCTAAATATCCCCAGCTCCCTCAACCACTCCTCATAGGGTTGGGTTTCCTTGCTCATCTTGGTCACCGTCCTCCGCACCCCTTCCAACTTGTCAATTTCCTTCTTTTTAAACTTAAATCCTGTGGCACCCAGGACTGCAAGGCAAAAGAGGACCCCAATCCCAAGCTTATTGGCTGAACTGAGCCAAACCCAGCAGCTCTGAAAGAAGGCTCAGCTCACACGCCCAGTTCTGTAAAGTTTCTGAATGTTCTCCCGGATGCCTAAACAGGATGCAGGATTAATGCTTGCAAAAATGTGGAGACACATTTCTAGAGTGCCTCTAGACACAGAAAGGCTCGTGCAAACTCTTTCACATGCAGGGCGATGCTGAACTGGGGGCTTAGTTGGTGCCATCAAGTTCTGGGCTTCTCCCTTGGCTGCTCAGGCTGCCAGAGAGCCCCCTAAATTTGGGGAGATGCCCCAGAGAGCAGCTGCGCTGGCTCAGCATCCCCTGCTCTTGCCGCTTTTGGGGATTCGGTCATTAGGAGACGGTGGAGCTAAGCAACCACTCTGCAAGGACTGCAACGCACAGCACTGCCTCCACCTCCTCCTGTTTTGGGTCCTCCTGCTGTGTTTAACAGGCGCTCTGTCTGACTGTGGCAGAGAGAAGATGAGCCGGGGATTAGCACTTGGCACATGCTCATCATTAAGACCTTCCGTGCTGTGCTTGCCGTAATCCTCCCCCATATGATTGCTACCATTGCCTAAAGTTGCAGCAGAAACATTCCCTTCCCAAGGAGACCCGCCTCTGCCCTGCGCAAGCGCTCTGCCAGAGAATCACAGCACCATAGAATTGTAGACAGTTGGAAGGGACACCCGGGGGTCATCTAGTCCAACCCCCTGCGATGCAGGAGACTCGGCTGAAGCATCCCTGACAGATGGCCTTCCAACCTCTGCTTATAAACCTCCAAGGAAGGAGAGTCCGCCATCTTCCACCCTGAAGTCAAACAGCTCTTGCCATCAGAAAGTTTTTCCTGATGTTTATTCAGACTCTCCTTTCTTGTAACCTGAAGCCACTGGTTCGAGTCCTGCCCTCCAGAGCGGCAGAAAACAAGCTTGCTCCCTCTCCCATGTGACGGCCCTTGAGATATCGAAAGATATTGATATCAGTCTTCTCTCCTCCAGGCCAAGCATTCGCAGCTCCTCCAACCATCTCTCAGAAAGACTCTGCCCCGGCTGACCCAGACTGGGAGGCAGTGAGAGTGACACGGAAAGGCATCTCATTCACCTCTGGGTGAACTGGCAGGCAGAGGCTGCAGCCCTGCTTCCCTGCCACGCTAGCTGTGATGTGCCAGCTCGCAGCTGTCTGGGGGCTCAAGACAAGCAGCCGCACCTGGCCTGGGCTTGCAATAGCTTCCTCTTCTCAGCTTCCTCCATTTCTCTTGCTGCACAGGACCACATCCTGGGGGTGCCAAGAGGGCTGCAGCAGTGAGCCTTGGCAGGAGGCCCTTCATCATGTCACAGAATCACGGAACTGCAGTTGGAAGGGACACCAGTAGTCATCAAGTCCAACCCCCCTGCAATGCAGGAATTGCAGCAAGAGAATCTCCAATAGGCGCTCATCCAAACTCTGTTTAGACTCTCCTTTCTCATCATTTGAACCCCCCATCCAGGGATGGGTGACTGGATTCTTCCCCTACTGCCAAAGTCCACAGACGCATAAGCCAGGGCTCTTAAGAGCAGCCAAGGTGCCCATGGGACTAGAGCTATGCCTGGGAACTGCTTGGGATAGATCAGGCCATGGGTTCTGGTCATGACAGCTTTAGTGGAGCTTCCATGTTCAGAGGCAGTCTAGCTCTGGAAACCTGTGGCTGGGGAGAATCAGCACGGGAGGGCTATGGCCCGGCTGCCCGGCTGCCCATTGGGGCTCCCTCTCAGCTGATGCTGGGGACAAGCTCCTTCCCTGAGTCACTGCCGGAGTCTCCTGGTATCCTGAGCTCTTCTGCCTTGGCCCAGCTGCCTGCCTGCCAGCCTTGATGCTTGGTCAGAGGCTGGTGCTGCTGATAACACCAAGGCGGCAGGTTCAGCCCCCTCTGGGGCAGCTGCATGTTCCTGCATTGCAGGGGGTTGGACTGGATGACCCTCGGGGTCCCTCTACCATTCTAGGATTCTATGGCCTGGTCCTTCTCCAGGGGCACCGCGTGGGACGTGCTCAGTGGCCAAGCCAAGATCCCCAGCACCAGAGGCCGGGCCAGCCAGTCTGAGCTGCGGCTGCTGTGCCTTTAAGTGCTTCCTCTGCCCTCCCGGTTCTCTTTTCTCCACCCTGGGCAGCTGGGCTGGTTGACAGCCAAGGCCAGGCTGCCGGCCAGCCCATTTCCTCCTCAAAGTCATTTGCTCTCCTCCTCAGCCTGGCCGCCTCCAGACAGGCAGCCCCCACCAATTGTTCTGCTCCCAGCCCCCCTCGAGCTCAGAGGAGCTTCTGGGAAGTTGTCTGCCGAAAAGAAGAAAGGGCTGGTCAGCAGAGGAGGAAGCGGGAGATGCAGGGCCTGGGCTCTCTCTCTGCCCCAGGGTCCACCACCTTGACCACCTGGCTCTAGTGGGAGGACAAGCACAGAATCCTAGAATTGTGGAGTTGGAAGGGACCCCCCCAAGGTCATCTAGTCCAACCCCCTGCAATGCAGGAAAGACAGCGCAAGGATCCCTGACCGAGGGCCAGCCAAGCTCTGCTTTAAAAGGCTGTAGATGCCACTTGTTCAGAGATACGCCTGTCTTCAGCAGATAGGGCGCCCTTCCAGAAAGCAGCTTTTGCTTCCAAAATAGCTCGCATTTGTACATGCCCCAAAGCGGCCCCTTCTTTTCTCCCTCCAACTTCCTTCTCTGCCATGCTCACTGCTCTAATTGTTCTGTATTTGGTTTCCTCCTTTTCTTTTGGAATATTAAAAGCTGCCTTGTTTCTGGTCAGAGTTCTGACCCATCGTATGCCAGGGTCGGGCCTAGCAGGGTGCCACCTACAATTGGTACAAGGCAAAACGGCAAGCACGGATACACACACACACACACACACAGAGAGAGAGAGAGAGAGAGAGAGAGAGAGAGAGAGACAAGGGCGGAGAGGGACCAGGTTTCCCTCCTCCTCCTCCACCCAGCTAAGGAGATCTGTGAGCAAAGTTGGCCTTCTTCGCCAGCCGTCGTGGACGGTGGCCTTGGGTGCACTGGGCAGAATGGTGGGACATAAATCTAAACAACTGCACTTGCATTCAAAGGTGGACCAAAGTGCAGGCAGGAAGCTGGATGGAGCCCATTTCACTGAGAACGTGGATGCGCCTCCAAATGGCATCTGGGATGCAAACCCCAAACGGATCCCAGCTCCTGATCCCTCAAGGGACTCAGGTGTGGGTCTTATGATCAGGATCAGGGTGCCTGGCTCCAGAGACAGCCAGCACCATGCCTAGACACAGGCCAGCCTTGGACAGAGGAGTCTCCATCATTAGATGGCTGCCCCCTAAGCTGCCCATAAGAGGCCTGGGCAAATTCACGGAGAGAAAGGCGCTCAGTGTCAGAGGCATTATTCCCCCGAACGCCAGCTGCTGGTGGGCAGAGAGCTCTTGTGCTCATGCCCTGCTTGTAGGCTTCTCACAGGCAATTTGGTTGGCAGCAGTGAAAATGGGATGCTGGGGCGAGATGGCTCTTCTGTGGCCTGATTCAGCAGGGCTCTTCTCAGGGTCTTGCGTTCTGTTCCCTCCTCCTCCTCCTCCTTCCAGGCCTGCAATGTGATCGCACCTTCTTCCTGCCAGGCCTTTGCCCCCCTGGGCTGCTCACCAGCCTGGGGGCTCCTGTTCTCACTCAACAGAGCAGCTTCAGGTGTCGGTTCGCAGCAAGGAGTGGGAATCCACAGCGCTATTTTGGGAAGGGAGAGGAGGCTTGGCGGATCTCAGGGCGACTGACAACGTGAGATTCGGAAAAGGTGGCGTGTGTTTGTGTGCGTCCTCGGCAGGCTGTCAGGCTCCTTGGCTTCCTCCCTCTTGCCTCCTTCCTCCTCGCTCCTGCAGAGCCTTCTGCTCAGCTAATGCAGGAACAAAAAGGTACAGTCCGGTGACAGGTTCACACGGGAAGCTGAGGTTTCCCTGGCCCTGAGGCTCTGCGGCAGGAAAACGCCTCACGAGGAGGAAGGGGACTGGTTTGCCAAGTATCTTCAGCACCAGGAACTCAGCTGGAAGTCACTCTGCACGAGCCCAGGGCTGGGCCATTGCCAGTCTTGCAAAGGCTGTCTGTGGTGCACACCCAGAACACCCCAGAGACTCTCTCCATCTGTGGGGCTCTTTGCTTCCACGGAGGGCTCACCCAGACTTCAGCTTGTCCTGCACCTAAGAAGCAGAAGTCTGAGCAACTTTGCCTCTGCCCCACCACTTTCCCCCAGAAAATGCTCCCCGCACTTCATTGGGGGTTGCAATGGGGAAAAGAAGCCCAGTGCCATGGCGCCAGCAGTGCTGTTCGGGGCTCAGCAATGCTCTGGCTGCTCCCCTTTCCCGCTCCCTGCAAACATCTGTTTAGTGGGTGCTTTGCTTGAGTTCCTGCTTTTGCAGGTTTCCAAGACAGATCCTGAAGCTGAGGCTCCAATCCTTTGGCCACCTCATGAGAAGAGAAGACTCCCTGGAAAAGACCCTGATGTTGGGAAAGATGGAGGGCACAAGGAGAAGGGGACGACAGAGGACGAGATGGTGGGACAGTGTTCTCGAAGCTACCAGCATGAGTTTGACCCAACTGTGGGAGGCAGTGGAAGACAGGAGTGCCTGGCGTGCTCTGGTCCAGGGGGTCACGAAGAGGCGGACACAACTGAAAGACTAAACAACAAGACCCCTTGGCCAGCTCGAAGAGCTGCAGCAAAACAAACACACCCAGATGCCATTCAAGCACCCATCAGCTGCCCCCTGGGATGGGTCACTCAGGGAGCATCATGGCCAAGTGGGGAGATTTGAACCCTGGTCTCTCAGGTCCTACTGCAACTCTCTAACTGACGGTGTGCAAAACTCAGCCTGGCAACTCCAAGGTGCTGCTCCCCCCCCCCCCGCCAGCAGAGCACCCCCCCCCCCGAGCTCAGGATCCCTGCTCCCCACACTCTCCAAGTGGCAACTCTAAACAGGCAGCAGTTCTTGCTCTGCGACCATTTGGCTCAAGCTTGGCTAGAATACGCAGCTACTGGCGCCCAGTTACTTACGGCATATTCAAACTGGAGGTTGAAGGCTCGGTCGTTGGCGCGAAGGTGCCTCTCATGCTCTGTGGAGGAGAGAGAAGAAGTTAAGACACACAAAATGGGACTTGGACACTGCTTGGAGATGCACTCTATGTGGGGCTACCTTTGAAGGTGACCCGGAAACTGCAACTAATCCAGAATGCGGCAGCTAGACTGGTGACTGGGAGCGGCCGCCGAGACCACGTAACACCGGTCTTGAAAGACCTACATTGGCTCCCAGTACCTTTCTGAGCACAATTCAAAGGGTTGGTGCTGACCTTAAAAGCCCTAAACAGCCTCCGCCCAATATACCTGAAGGAGCGTCTCCACCCCAGACACCGGGGTCCATCTCCCGAGGGTCTTTTGGCGGTTCCTTCCCTGCGAGAAGTTACAGGGAAGCAGGCAGAGGGCCTTCTCGATAGTGGCGCCCTCCCTGTGGAACACCCTCCCATCAGATGTCAAATAAATAAACAACTATCACTTTTAAAAGACATCTGGAGGCAGCCCTGTTTAGGGAAGCTTTTAATATTTGATGAATTATTGTATTTTAATATTTTGCTGGAAGCTGCCCAGAGTGGCTGGGGAAACCCAGCCAGATGGGCAGGGTATAAATATTATTATTATTATTATTATTATTATTATTATTATTATTATTTATTAGAGATACATGAAAATCATAGAACTGTGGAGCAGGAAGGGACCCTTGCGGTCATCTAGTCCAATGCAGGAATGACTCCTAGAGAATCCCTGACAGAGGGCCGCCCAACCTCTGTTTAAAAACCTGTTTATCCATGTTCTTAAACACAAGTGTGGCCGTGAGCTGCAAAAGCGACACTCTGCCTCCAGCTGGCAATGCTTCTGAATTCCAGTTGCTTGTTTCCCACAGGCAGAACTGGAGGCTGGACCAGGTGGGTCTCTGCGCTGATCCAGCAAGCTCCTCTGATGTTCTCCCTCCCCAAGGTGTCTGTGGGTCCTGCAGCCGCTGGGGACCGGCTAGAGGTGGGATGCACATCCAGGAACGCCCTTCCTCTTCCTGCTTTACAAGCCACCTGCCGGGAGCCAGCACCACCGACACCAGGCTAAGGTCTGTGCAGAACTGATAAGGCCGGGACCCAAAGGTCTGTGCAAGCCAAGGGTGTCACCTGGGACAAAGGTTAAGGGTGGAGGAGATAAAGGCAAAGCGAAGATGAGATAGGAGTCATAAAATGGGACAGGAATTGCAAGGAAAGCAAGGGACGGAGGACACACCAGGACACCTTCAACTCCCTCCCAAGGAGGGAGCTCAGGGCGTGGATCAGGCCAAAGGAGGCCCATCCTGTTCAGAGACCTGTTTTTTGCAGTAGCCAACCAGAGAGGAAGCTCAAATGCAGGACTAGCTGCAACAGCCATGTTCTAAGCCTCTTGCTGTTCCCATCCTGTCTCTGATCCTGGAAGCAGTATGCTCCTTCCACTGGGGGTCTTCTGATCCTCCCCCCTCCTCCCCTTTTCAGCTGCTCTTGACCGCTCCCAGTCTGGAATCCTCCTCAAGGAGGAGGAACCAAAGAGCGCCAAATCAGGGCAGAAATCTGAATGTGACAACCTGTGAGGGAATCCCACCTACAAGGTGTTGGAGAACTTGGAAGGGTCCTCTGCATGGCAGCTCTTGAACCCCAGGGAGGGTGAAGGCAGAAAAGCAGAGCAGGGAGATTTCTGGCACCCAGCACAGAACTGAAGAGTTGGAAGAGACACCAAGGGTCATCTAGTCCTGCAATGCAGGAATCACAGCTGAAGAAAACCCTGACAGGTGGACATCTCTGCTACAAAACCTCCTGCGAAGGAGAGTTCACCGCCTTCCAATGTTGAGTCAGAATCTCCTTTCTGGCCATTTGAATCCCTTGGTTCAGGTCCTACACTCTGGAGCAGCAGAAAAGAAGCTTGCTCCATCCCTGGAGATATCTGAAGAGGGCTCTCCTATCACCACTTCTCTTCTACGGGCTAAACTCCCTCAACTGTTCTTCCTAAGGCTTGGCTTCCAGACCTTCATCACTGCCCAGGATTCTTCTGCCCACAGAGCCAAGCCTGCGCCACGAAGCTGCTGAGAGACAGCAGTGGATCTCCTGGCCCAGGAGAGCTTGACGCCTCAAAGCACCAGCCACCACCATCCAGCCTGCCTCTCCCAACAAGGCCCATAGACAAGGCTACACCTCATATATGAAGATCACTGCAGATGGTGACAGCAGCCATGAAATTAAAAGATGCCTGCTTCATGGAAGAAAAGCAATGACAAACCTAGACAGCATCTTAAAAAGCAGAGACATCACCTTGCCAACAAAGGTCCGTAAAAGCTCTGGTTTTCCCAGTCGTGATGTACGGAAGTGAGAGCTGAACCATAAAGAAGGCTGATCGCCAAAGAATTGATGCTTTTGAATTATGGTGCTGGAGGAGACTCTTGAGAGTCCCATGGACTGCAAGAAGATCAAAACGATCCATTCTGAAGGAAATCAGCCCTGAGTGCTCACTGGAAGGACAGATCCTGAAGCTGAGGCTCCAAGACTTTGGCCACCTCAAGAGAAGAGAAGACTCCCTGGAAAAGACCCTGATGTTGGGAAAGATGGAGGGCACAAGGAGAAGGGGACGACAGAGGACGAGATGGTGGGACAGTGTTCTTGAAGCTACCAGCATGAGTTTGACCAAACTGTGGAAGGCAGTGGAAGACAGGAGTGCCTGGCGTGCTCTGGTCCAGGGGGTCACGAAGAGGCGGACACGACTAAACGACTCAACACAACAACATATATGAATGGCTGCCGGGAAGCCAGGAGGAGATTCTGACCGAGCTTCGCCCTTCTCCCTCCTCTGACTTGCAGGGTGGCAGCCAAAAACCACCGCTCACCCTTCTTGGGGTGAATCCATGGTATGACCTGGTCTGCTCAGCCCCCTGGCATTTATCTCCCATGGCCAATGGGCTGCCTGAGAGCAGGCAGTTTGGGGTTCGTAGTTAATGGGTAGTACAAACCCCGTGTTTGATATATCAATTGCTAGTTTGTGGGGCGCTGCAAAATGCAGGGGTTTCGCTGCAAAATGCTGAACCCCCCCAAACCCTGGCAAAACTTTGGCACAGGTTTGGAGAGGACCCCACATTTTGGGGTTCAGAGTTAATGGGTCTGCAAAGGATGCCTCTCAGCCCCTTGCATTTAAGAAATGGGGCAGGAGGAGGACTGTCAGGTCAAGAAGACCCAGATTTGAATTTCCCACTGAGACTCATGGCTGGGTCAGGAGATGCACATCAACCCACATATTTGGGAGGAAAGGCAGGGAGGTGGGGAAAGAATGGGGTTTTTTGTTTTTTTTAAGTACACTGGAGGGAATGACTCATCCAACCTCCAATTTCACAATGTGGAAAATGAACAAGATTCTCGCGGCAGAAACTGGAGTCCTTTCTCTCCGCTGCCCCAGGCAGTGAGATTTGGGAAAGATGCCACAGAGCAACATCTGGACAGTGGGTGGGACATCTGGGCTAGCGGAGGGGGCTGCTGCTGCCAAACACACAAACTCAATGGGGCATGAAGTCAGCAGCAACAGTGGTGGTGCGACAGGCTGCAACCTCAGCCCACCTGGTGCAAGAAAGGAGGAAATTGCCCAGGGCTGAGTTGGGCCTGCCTAGCACAGAGAAACCTTCTCCCCACCCAACTCCAGTGCAGGGTTGCGGTTGTGATTCACTCCAAGCTGCCTCCCTCAACGTAGAACACAAGAAGAGCCTGCAGGATCAGGCCAAAGGATCTAGTCTAGAATCCTGTTCTTGCAGTGGCCAACCAGAGGTCATAGAATCAAAGAATTGCAGAGTTGTACGACCCCCCAGGATCATCTAGTCCAGGGACAGCCAACTTCCAAGAGACTCCGATCTACTCACACAATTAAAAACCTGGCAGGAACACGAAGAGGCGGACACGACTAAACGACTCAACAACAAAGCAGGTGTTAAAATCTAACTGAGGTTCCTGAATCTTGGAATATCCAGGCTAGCCTTCTCGTAAGGGAAGGAGAGCCAAGGAAGGGGCTCTGTGGGGGAGGGCAGATGGGTGGGGCCCACCTGTTAACTCACAGGTAAGGGGGAGGACAAAAGCCAGAGTTTAGAGTTGAATTTTGAGTGATGTTACCTAAAATCAAGGCAGCAAGCAGAGAGAGAGGCTGACTTCTGCTTGAATTCAAGGCTGCATCTCTGGGAGAAGCAAGACTCTTTTGGGCTGTCAGTGCTGTGAACCCCTCTTTTGCAGGCTCAGGCGGCATGTATGTGTCAACAAACCATTGATTATAAAGACACCAGTGTGTCTTCACTGTGCCTCATTCCCAAACGCAAACACAAACTCTGGCCAAGTGCTTGGAACCCCTGGAATCTCCCACCATTCAGAGATTGGGGCAGCGCACAATGCACATACACATACAACCGCAGGCGCATGCAAGCACTTGTGCCATTGCGCCTCCACTCTGCAAGTGAGTTGTGTGCAGGTGGCACGAACCCCCTTCTCTCAGCCACAGATCTTCAGACCCTTTTCAAAAGCCATGTTCTTAAAAGATGCTCCCACAGGAGCCTCATAGTCTCTAAAGGAGGAGATGAAACCTTTAATTTTCCAGAGCTTCTTAAAATAGCACTGGTGCCGGTGGGAGAGTTGTGACACCAGTCCTGTCACAACAATGTGTTTAAGATTTCTATCCTGTTCTTACGCTGTGGAATGAGTGCTCAAGGATGCTCTCCGCGAGGTAAAATGTTGGGTCTAGTCCAACCTGCTGCAATGCAGGCTTTGTTTATTCCGCTGCGAGAGATAAGGCACCCTGGCACACTCGGACGCCCTCTTCCTTGCTCTGTCACCAGTGTCACGGCTGACACCTGGGTTCAAAGTCAAGGATCTGGGGGTAGCCCCACCCCCCCAGCTCACTCACCCGAAAGGACAAGCTCTGGCCGCTCAGCCGCAGTTTTGGCCCTCCTTCTCAAGAGGTGGTGGGACTCCAGAGACCTCAGAGCCATTTCTGGTCTGGGGGATAATGGCTGGATTCATCCGCAGGAATCCAGAGAGCCTTTCTCCAGAGCAGGGGGGCCAAGACAGGCTGCCTGCCCTCAGCGAGAGGGTCAATGATTAAACAGCAAGAGAGATAAGGGGAACCGGAGCCCAGGGCTTCCCCAGACAGAAGGGCTTTTGTGCAAGGAATCCGCAGGGAGGACTGAATTGCTGAGCACGATCCAGCAAACGCCTCGGCTGCTGGGGGTCACAATGTCTTCCCCAGTGTTCCCCAGGAGCCCCTAGGAAAATGTGGGGGGGTCTTTCTCCCAGCAAGCAAAGCCATGGAGGTTGCACTATGTGGAAGAGGGTTGTGTGTCTCAGGGCCCTACTGGTCAGTGTCCATGTCATCTACAAGGGATGGTTGGCTTTTGCTGTTTTGTGTTTATGATTTTTACCTCTAAACCCCCTTGAGTCCTTATTAGGAGAAAAGGTGGGGTATAAATAATTATAATTATTTCTCACAATCTGATGTTTCATTGCAAGCCACCCTGCATGGACTTTAGTGGAGAAATGCAGAGTGGAAGAAATGGAAACAAGCAAAGGCATAAAGAAAAAGGGGCAACTCTCTCATGCGCCACAATCTTTGTGCCATTTAGGAGACTTGGGAGAAGTGCCCTGTCAGTCAAGCAAGCAGGCAGACACCCGTCACAGCCACACCATCTATGCAGAGCAAACTTAAAGCACTTAGCCCTCTCCCCAAAATCCTGGGAACTGCAGTTGACCTCCTCACGGAGCTAGAGTTCTCAGCACCCTCCGTCAATCCCAGATCCCTCTGGTTAGTGAGCTGGCGCTATGGGGCCCTGACTCAAGTCTACTTTAGCGCTAAGAAGAAATGCTGTTATTTATTCGCACCTGTCGAGGCCCAGGAAAGGAGGGCATCTAAACGGTGATATTGACGGCGGACACCGTTCTCACTCATGAATGCAGCATCTGGCGGCACCGCGGGAAGAATCTACCCCATTTTGAAGAAATCAGTCCAGGCAAGAGAACTCCATGGCACTGTGGGCGGGATTGATTGGCAGGTGTCTCTCGCTTACTAAGGAGCTAGAGGTCCCCTGCAGAGAGGAGGGAGGGAGGGGCAGCAGAAGCGTTATCCATTCGCTCACTCACACGCAAAAATTGTGGTCACATTACCGCAAGTCGCCACTGCTTCCTCTACCTGGTTCTAACTCCCGCCAACTACCTGGGAAGTTGATGGGTCTCCTAGAGTGATAAAGAGGAGGGACTGTGCTCCCCCCAGCTCCCTACCTACTGGGAGGTCAAACCCAAGAAGGATCCTCCCCATGAGAGCAGCCCAGCAGAGGCCACAAGCAAGTCACCTGCCGCAGGTGACTCAGGTAAGGGATGTCACACCTCAAGGCAGAGAAGCCTGTGACTTCAGGGCAGACAACCTCTTCTGCCTGCGCTAGGTCCCAAGAGCAGCCCCCACCCAGGGACCAATAAAGGGGTCTTGGGGACCCCCTTGTGCCAGCGGAGCACTTCAGGTGCCACCTGACTGTTCACAACTAGCCATACTGGTTGGGGCTGGTGGAAGCTGTAGCCCCTGAAGCAGAGGATGCCAGACTTGATGGTTGGGCTCAGGAGAAAGTTCTGGGAGCTGGAGGTGATGGGGGGGATTGGATCCATTGCACTTTGCATGCACATTGTGTCCCAGATTCATCCCCATCAAAAAGGTCTGGTGGTGTAGGGCTGGCAAAGGACCTTCCTGCGACCCAGGTCTTTGACAGCTTCTGTCAGTCAGCAGAGACACTCCTGAGTCAGATGGAGCAGGGCCAGGACTCCATAGAAGGTGGCTCGCTGGGTCTGCTATTTGTGTTTCCCAGAGATGGACCACAGATGACTAGCACAGGTAGCTGCAGGCAGGTGGGCTTTTCCTTCAGAGTAGCCACTTTTGTGGCAGGGATGCTCCAGGGCGCCTTCGAGGCTGAAGTGACAAGTCCCTGCAGGAGGGGTGCTCCTGGTGTAAAGGTGGGAGGTCCAGCTAGGTAGCCCAAGGACTTGTGCCCATCAACACCACCCACTGCAAAGGAGAGGGTGATCTCCTGAAGCCCCGCAGCTCTTAGACCAGCTGCTGGGATTGGAGCAGGTGAAGTCTCGTGGTGTGCCAGAAATGATCTCCAGACTTTTCCTGGGAGCTCTTCTTTTGCCATCATCTTGGTTCTGGAAGTGGGGAAGGGATGGAGGAGATTCCCTGTGAGCAAAGCATGGGATTGATCCAGGAGAACCTCATCAAAGCTGGACTTAGGAGACCTTCCAGCAACCGGCCCAGGAGACCAACGGCCGACAAGTCCCACAAGTCCCTTATGCTCCACACAGAAGTTCAGAGGACAGCGGCAGTGTGGTGGGAGGTCTTCTTGTTGATGCTAATGCTGCTGTAACCAGATGTATTCTGTCTGAACCACCAGAGACAGCCTCCCTTTCCCAGGACAAAATATTCCACTTCACTCTGGGGTGGAGAAGGGTCACTCTCATGCCCTGTGCAAATATTTATGCAGGTGGGCCAAGGGACTTTCCTGTTTCTCTGTGATTTACTTAATAGTGAGATTCCCAGTATCTGCCCTGCATCCCCCAACCCCCAGGCCACCTGCACCTCTTTTGAAGCCCATCTCCTCCTCTTCCTCCTCTTCTGCCCTTTGCCACTCCTATGTCAGAAAGCAAAACCAACAGCTGCTTTGCTTCCTCCTGGAAGCCCAAATGCCATGCAAACAGCACCTCCAGCACCTGCAGGCTTCTGGTCAGCCTTGGCCAACCTGGTGCCTTCCAGATGTTCTGGACTCTTAGCTTCTATCAGTCCCAGCCAGCCTGACCAAGGCTCCCTTGTGAGAGTCAGTGTGGTGTAGTGGTTAAGAGCAGTGGACTCGTAATCTGGTGAACCGGGTTCACTTCCCCGTTCCTCCACCTGCAGCTGCTGGGTGACCTTGGGCCAGTCACACTTCCCTGAAGTCTCTCAGCCCCACCTACCTCAAAGAGGGTTTGTTGTGGGGGAGGAAGGGAAAGGAGAATGTTAGCCACTTTGAGACTCCTTAAAGGTAAAGGTAAAGGTAAAGGGACCCCTGACCATTAGGTCCAGTCGTGACCAACTTTGGGGTTACAGTGCTCATCTCGCTTTACTGGCCAAGGGAGCCGGCGTACAGCTTCCGGGTCATGTGGCCAGCATGACTAAGCCGCTTCTGGCGAACCAGAGCAGCACACGGAAACGCCGTTTACCTTCCTGCTGGAGCGGTACCTATTTATCTACTTGCACTGTGTGCTTTTGAACTGCTAGGTGGGCAGGAGCAGGGACTGAGCAACAGGAGCTCACCCCATTGCAGGGATTCGAACCGCTGACCTGATTGGCAAGCCCTAGGCTCTGTGGTTTAACCCACAGTGCCACCCGCGTCTTTTGAGACTCCTTAGGGTAGTGATAAAGCGGGATACCAGATCCAAACTCTTCTTCTTCTTCTTCCCAGGCATTGGAGAGCCAAGCCTGAAGAGTCCAGAACATCTGGAGGGAAGGAGGTTGGGGAGTTCCCCTAAGAAGCAGAGAAGGTGCCCCATAGGAAGCTCCCAAGCACCCACCTTCCCAGGCTGGTCTTTGCTTTCTCTCCTCTTGCTCAGATCCACACAAAGAGCTGTTGGGCGGGGGGGGGGGGAGCAACACGTTCATCTCTCCAAAGGAGAACCCAAACTCCTGCTGCAGAGTTTCACAGCACCTTGTTCCCACAAGAGGCTCAGTCCCCTCCTAAATATCCACATCTGAAAGAGGACAGGAGGAAGGGGGTGATGCTCCACCTCGGCTAAGAGGCTCTTCTGTTATCAGTTCTGCCTCCAGGAGGGGCGGCTGCTGCTTGCATGGCTTCAAGGGCACAGACAGCGGCTCAGACTCCGACTCCTCCTCTTAAGTTGGGCAAGGGCCAAGTGGGGTCTTCCATCTTCCGCCGGCATCCTTTGACTTTCCAGTAAATGTCTCTGCTGGCCTTTGTTCTCTTCGAAAGCCTTTGCTCTGTCCACCTTTTCCCATGAAGCCAGGATAAGTGCGAAGAAAAGCAGGAAACGGTCAAGGCGGAGAAGGCTGAGCCAGAGGCCAGCCAGGAAACAGACAAACCCCTTTTCGTCTTCCAGCTCCAAATGTGGGAATAAATAGATGTGTTTGCAGCTACGCCAAGGCAACAAGGCCAGAAAGGGGAAAGGTGAGGGGGCTCCTGAAGGGGCTTTGCTATACTGGAAGCTCTTGGTCTTTGCAAGGCAGCTGAAGAAGGGCTAGAAATGGCTCCTAGCCAGGATGACTCTGCTCTGCCTCCACAGAGGCAGCAATGCTTTTTCCAGTTGCTGGAAATGGCAGGAGAACTTTTCTGCTTGAATGCTGCTTGCAGGTTTCCCAAAGAGGCACCTAGAACAGGATGCTCGGCTAGAGGGGTCACTGGCCGGGTCCACAGACTCTTCTTACATTCTCATCTTTCCTCGGCTGCAAGCCAGGGCTCGGCTCTTCTGCCGCTTGACCCATCATCACATGCTATGGCCAGCAGGTCACAGAGGCCAAAGGAGCCCCAGCTGTGGCCCAGCACAGCCCCATGCCAGCCTTGGGCAGGTCCTTCCCTAGCTGGGCTGCTGGACCTCAGAGAGACTGGTATGGTTCTGCCTCGGATACTGTGCTGCTCACATGGCCCCCCTGAGGCTTCCTGATTCAGGAGCTACAACAAGGCCTCTTTCTCATAACTCACAGCATCTCCTCGGAGCCAGAGCTCAGGGAAGGTTGGAGCAGAGGAAGCTGCCGCCAGCCCATCTTCTGCACCCGCTGTCTGGCAGGGTCTCTGCCTGGGTCTTTCCAAGCCCTTCCTGAAGATGCTCCTGGCTGAACCCAGGACCCCCCCCCCCCCGCATGCAAAGCTCTAGCTCCCACTGAGCTCAGGTCCACCCCAAACCTGTTTCCCACCCGCCTGGCCTGAGGCTACAGAACAGGCTTCCACCCGCCCCCCCCATCCTTTGCAGCATTAGGAGTTCTGGTCTTTTCAAAAGAGGGAATTGTTTCGGAAGGGGGAGAGGAGGGGGACCTACTTCAGCTCAGACATCCTGCGCTTTCCTTCTGGATATTTGCTCTTCTCATCTTTCCCCCCGGCTGAATCAGCTCCGAATCCCCCAGATCCGGGGTCCCCAGACGCTGTCATACGCAGCCCCCCTAAATCGTAAACATGCATTTATTGGAGGTTTCCCCAGGAGAGCAGCTCTGCCCGGCCACTCTCTCCAGCCACGGCCAGCGGGGGGGGGGGGCGATTGTGGGGGGATGGGTGCCATGCACCCTCTCCTGAGCTGGCAGGATGTGGGGGGGGGGGTCTGAGGAAGAGAGCGCTGGGAAAGTTCTAAGAAAGGGAAAGTCAGTTGGTGGCAGTTGGAAGGAGAGGGAGGCCAGGAGAGACTGGAGGGAGGAGGAAGAGGAAGACAGGAAGGACCCAAAAGGGGGCTTGCAAGACACGAGATCTATCCATGGCGTCACTGTTACATAATGAGGGTGTTTTGAAAGCCATTTGAGGTCTGGTTCATGTGTGCTATCGACTGCCTGCGTTTAAACTTTTTTAAACCACAGCACAAAGAAATATAGGTAAGCTTTCCTTGGAATAAAGATCGCTGGGCAGCCTTGAATCTCCCCCACCCCCACCCCAACTTATGGCTGTTGGCTTCACACAAAACTCGTGGTTTCCTATTGGGCTGCTCTCCTGCAAGAAATAAGTTTGGGGTGAGGGGTGGGTGAGAAATAAACCTTGCAGGAGCAACCAAGCCCCACTTTCCCTCCTGCATGAAAGGGGCAGACCAATTTCCAAACATCTCTTGGCCAGGGCGAGGGCGAGAGAAGGGGGACTTTGCGTGGACAAGTCAAAGGCTTTCAGAGGAGGAATCAGCAGGCAATGATCTGGCAGCTTGCACAATTTCCTCCCTTCTTGCTTAAGCTGCTCATTGAGCACAAAACGAGAAATTCAGCCTCCCCACCCCCCTCCCGACACACACAAACCAAAATGCACTGCCGGAGTTCATCTTGAATCACAGGACGGGGAGGGGGCAGCCCTGAAAGCCCCCCAAGCCAAGCCACGTGCAGGAAGCCACTTTGCTCAAAGCCACAGAACAGCCCTGGGGAGAAGGTCTCCTCCTTTGCTTGCCAAAGGTCCAGCCCCCCTCTCGGACGTGGTCCTGGCACCCCCCCAGCCCAAAGAGCCAGAGGAGAAGTGAGAGGGGAAAGGGAAAGAGGCCCGGCTCTCTGGCTGGGCCACAAACCTCCTTCCACTTCCCGTTTCCCTGCACATGTGGAAGGTTGGAGACACAGAAGCCCTCGCTGGGCATTAGCGTCGCACGAGGGAGAAGGGCGTCGGAGCTCCGTACCCCTTGCTGCTTCAGAGAGGGCAGTGCTCCTGCTCCACCCCACAGCCTGGAGAGGAAACCTCTGCAGCAAGGAGGCTGCTGGGCTCATGCAGAAGCTGCCCCATCACCTGGGCAGGACGGAGCAACAGAGCCAGCACTTCCACACTCGAGGCCACGCTCCGTGGCGGCTCAGCTCTGCCTGCTTAGTGAGCAGTGCCAGATTACCAAGCAGGCAGAGGAGGCCCTGGCTGATGTGCCCCACGGCAATAGATCAAAACAATATTGATTTGGTCTTGAAAGAAAATTTTAAAAATTAAGAGATGATTTGGGAGGGGGGTCCCTGAGATCTCAGCTGCCTAGGGGCCTCCATAGGGTTTAATCAGGCACTGATAGTGAGAGGCAGCCCAGCTGCTGGAAACCACAGGAGGGGCTGTTTGAGGGTGCCCCATTGGGGCCTCTGGCTGGCCACTGTGAGAACAGATTCCTCCATTGCAGGGGGTTGGACTAGATGACCCTCAGGATCCCTTCCAACGCGACAATTCCACGATTCCATGAATTGCAAGGGCTCTTTCCCCAGGCCAAAGCGACTGGACCAAGCCGGGTGTCCCTTGTACACCTCTGCGACCCACAGATCTGATCTCTCCGGGAGGGAAACCCCCTGCCCCCCACCCCTTGTGGGAAGGGGCTGCCTACCCAGCCTCCTGGGCACATGGCCTGGGCTCTGCGCTCCAGGCAGGGAGCTGTAACCAGACGCCCGGCAGGCGCAGGCTCTGCTCTGCCGCTGGAGAGACGGGTTGATGGAGCGCCAGGCGGCAGCTGAGTCTGCAGGGCATCCGGGCAAGAGCCAAGGAACTGTGCCCACCGCAAGAGTCCAGCTCGCTTACCTTCCAGCCGCTTCTTCTGGCCAGACCCCAGTCCGAAGAGCGGCATCCCGGCAGATCCTTTCAGCAGTCTGCTCTGGAGTTCCTGCAGAGGGAGAGAAAGAAGGATCTTGACTCCAAGGTGCCTCTTGCCTCTCCAGCCAGGTGGCTCAGCCCTATTTCTGAGGAAGCAGACACAGTTCAGGGGGCAGGTACGGTTACAGCACCACGAGGAGGAGGAGGAGGAGGAGGAGGAGGAGGAGGAGGAGGAGGAAAGTGGCCGCCTTGCTGCTGCTCACCTGTGCTACTCACTTTGCCTCGCAGCAGGTGACTGTGTGCTGCAGCCCACCTGGGGGCCTGTTGCTCACCTGTCCTCCTGCCCAGGTGTTCAGCGTGGAGAGGCAGGAGGGGCAAAGCAACACCCTCCCGGCCTCCCCAAAAGGGCAGAGCAGCCGTACGAGGGCAAGAACAACAGTAGGAACCCCCTGCCTAGTAACATCAGGCAGGGGCCCTCAATGAACCCTTGTGGACATTTCTGCTTAGGCAAGCCTGTCGAGAGATTCAGAAGGCCGGTGCAATTTTTAACCTGCTTTGAGTCTGTTGCTGCTTTAACTTTTCAGAAGTCTTAAATGGTTGTTGCCAATTCTTCTTATGATAATTTTAGCATTTTGTCCTTTCCGTAAACTAATTTGAGGGTTTTTTTTTAAAACAATCAAACAGTGTATAAATTTTATGAATTAAAAAAAAAAGTGAACAGGTCGAGAGATCACTGTCCTGAAATGCAGTGGACAAGCCTTCCAAGCAATATGATGCTGCGAGAAACCCTCCCCCCTCACCAACACGGAGGGATCTGTTTTGCTTGTTGCCGGGAGCTCCTCGTGGGAAAGGAGCAGTATGCAGCAGGGGGCCAGCAGAGGCAGCTGCCAGCACCCTGCCTGCCCCCAGTCCGCCCGAAGCAGCACCCGGCCCCCCATGCCTGCCTGAGACCCTCAGGTAGTTGAAAGAGGCAAAAGGCAGTTGCACCCCAGGGGGAAACAGGGAGAAGGGTGGCCCACAAGGCAAGCAGCTGTTGCAAGGAAAAGCTCCATCTGCAGATCACGGGGAGAAGCCAAATCTCAGGTTGCCAGGAGTTTCCTGGGCAGCACCTGAAATCCTTGAATTGCAGAGTTGGAAGGGACCCCAAAGGCCATCCAGCCCAACCCCCTGAAATGCAGGAATCTCAGCTCAAGCATCCCTGACAGACGACTGCCCAACCTCTGCTTGAAAGCCTCCAGCAGAAGGAGAGACCACCCTCTCCGAGGGAGTCCAATCTGCCTCGCAAGCTACTAGCCCTCAAGGAACACCAAGCACCCATGTCAGGGCAGGGGTGTGTGTGGTGCTAGTCGTCCTTTGCTCCCCTCCCCTCCCCTCCCCTCCTTTCCTCTGTCCTCTTAGTCTTCCACCCCCACTCTCCTTGCTCCTGCCATAATTGGGGTGGGGGGACAGGGGCCCCTCACCCAGTCCCAGGACCAAGAAACCATCAGATACAGAGACACCAAGAGGAGGGAGGAGGAGACAGCCACCGGCAGAGCTAAACTGAGGCTTCCTCATCGACAATTTAAAGGCAAATGGGATCTCGCCTCCATCCTGGGGCAAATGGCCTCGGTGGGGAGGGGGTCTCTGGACCAGGGCAGGGGCAAAGCCGTCTGTATCCCTGCCCCACCCTGCAAGAGCCGCCCTCCCTCCAGCTACAGGTCTTCGTCTAGTGTTTTAACTCCGTTATACGGTTACCTGCCCTGAGAGGTGCCAAGTAACCAGAGCCGACCAGGCGTCTGCCACCCCTTCCGAGACAACCATCTGCAGTAACAGGAGAGCCCAGCAATTAAGGGCCTACCGTTCCCCTCCAGTGCGCAGGGATTGTTCCTCTGCAGAACCAGAGAGAGGGGGAAGAATAGGCAGCCGGGGCCCAAAACAGATTTGCACAACGGCTGCGATGTCGCCGCTAATGGCGCTTTAGGACGTGGTGGCAACTAGCCCTGCTCGGCTCCAGCAGGGAGGGAGGCCCCCAGAGACTTTGCGGAGGCCAGAACCAGACCTGTCCAGAAGGCCTAATAATAATAATAATAATTTTTATTTATACCCCCCCCAAGCCAAGACCAGGCTCAGGGCGGCTAACACCAGGTATAAAAACAATTGATTAAAATACAACTTAAAAACAAGATTAAATACAACATTAAAATGCAGCCTCATTTCAGTAGAAACTCAAATAAAAAACGTTTTGGGGATGAAAACGTCAAATCTTCACCAAGGCCAACTATCCAGACTGGTCCTACGCGGGCCAGAAAAAAGCCAGGGAAGTCCCTAAATAGGAGTTCCATCACAGAAGGAGAAAGGAAAATGGAAAGCTTTGCTCTGCTTCTGGAAGAAGATTGCAAACCACATTCCATACACACGATGGGAAGCAAGCTAGGGCACAGACCTTCAGGAGCAGGGCGAGAGTGCAAGGACGTCCGGGGAGAGCTGGTCCTTGACCCCCGGCAGTAGCAAGAGAGATGCAGCCTGTACTATTTTCCAGGGCCTGCTAAAAACATTGCTATCAATTTGCTTGGACACCCGCCCAGCCCTCCTGATTCCTGGGTACCAGACACTGGGTTCAGCATGTTAAAATCAAGCCAGGCTGGCCTCTCCTGTTCAGGAGATCACCTGGGAGGGGCTGTTAAGCCCTAGAAAACTGGACTCTTAGAAGAAAGGGGCAGGGAGGGAGGAGAGGAGGGGCTGAGGACCCTCCTAGCATTCAGGGTGTTGGAGATGAGTGGGGAGGGGCAACAGATTTGGCTGTGCCTCATTGACTGAGAGGACGCCCTGATTTAGAAGGCCTCTTGCAAGAGGGAAAAGCAAAGCAAATGTCTTCAGTTTGAAGATTAGTTTTGATCGGTAGTTGAATTAAGAGGAGGTATATTTTAGATATATGTATGAGACGTCCACTGCTTTGGGCTTGAGATAAGCAGTGTATAAACAATCCATTTGCTTAAGAGCCAAACTACATTTTAAATGTTCTGTTCCGAAGAACAAAACTCATTCCCTTTATTCACACAAACCAGCCGAAGTCATTCCCAAGTGAGCTCAGCCAGTCAGTCAGTAGCTCAGAGGGAAATGGTTAGCAGTCTCTGTGATGAACAGGAACGGTTTTTGTGATGCTCAGTAGAGTAAATGAGAGATTCCACTTCTGTCATTTGAAATGTTTTGATAAATTGTTCCATTCCCTGGTCTAGCCTTGCTGCATCTCTCATACGCATTAGGATGAAGAAATAATAAATTATCTAGCTGAGCGACATCTGCCTGGGAGCAGCGTGGAACGTCTCCTTTTTTGGAGATCGCACCACTGTCCAGGGTCGGCTCCAGCTCTGGTCGCGTCACCAAATCTATTTTTAATTTTCCGTTTTGCACATCTTTTTTGCCGAAAGAAGACTCTCATGCCCTTTCCAAGATGTCCTTCCAAGCATTTCGGACACTGGCAGCTCCAGCAAATATTCTGTTCCACTTCCTGTGGTAAGACTATAATTTTGGCAGAACCAAAACCCAGCAGGCCAGAAATCCAGGTCAGTTAAAAAATAAGGAGGAGTGGAGGCCGAATAAGCAGGACCTACCAGCCGCTTAAGAGCTGTGTGGATCACTGCCAGAGAAATGATACGTGTTACACCTCTTTAGGCAGGGACATTTCTGACCCTAAACTTCTGCTGCCCTGTAGGATATCTTGAGGAGAAGAAAGGCTTCAGGAGGAAGCCCAACACAACTCTGGAGTGGAGTCCCTAAGGTGGTTGGATGGCGCCTTGAATGCCTCCTCCTGGCAACTCTGGCAGCCAAGCTGGTGCCCAACATCACCCTCTGCTTCCCTGAGGACCACATGAGGGAGGTCAAAAGGGGGTCTTGTCATCTGGGCAGCCCAACCTCCAGACACACTGCCTGGGCTTGCACCCCAAGGAGGTCACTTCGGTGCTGCCAGCGCAGCGGCTTAACTTCACCCCCAGAGGTGCACTCCATTGTCTTCCAAGACAGGCAGATGCCAACAATATTATTCATTAAATTTGTTCATCTTGCCTAGGACAACCCAAAGTGACTTAACCTCCCACCCACTTCTAAAAGGCCACAGAGAGTTAAAGGTCAAAGGCCAGGTTACAGAGGGAAGTTTTTGCCTGGTGCCTAAAGATATAGAACAAAAGCACCAGGTGAGCCTTCCTGGGAACAGCATCCCAGAAGCAGGAAGGCGTCGAGGAATTATAAGGCTTCTCCTTTGGCCTGGAAGGGGGAGGCAACAAGCGCTGCTTTGGGCTGCCTGGGAATCGTCAGACAGTGCGGAAGGGGAAGAGGAATCGAGAGGGAAAATGAGGCACCTTCACTTTCTGACTTGGAGAGGCTGTTTTGGTTCTGCCTGTGGCTGCCAGAGAGAGGAGAAAGGCTCCCTTCCAACCAGGAGCTTTTGGCTATTTGATAGAATTTGCCTCCTGCATTACGAGGAACTTTCTCTTGGACAGCGGAAGGCTCTCCCTTGGAAGGTTTTAAGTAGAGGTCACCTGTCAGGGACGTTTGGGTTGCAATTCCTGCATTGCTGGGGGTTGGGCTAGATGACCCTCAGAGGTCCCTTTCGACTCAATGATTCCCCTCGCGGTCCCAGAAATAGGAAAGCATTTGGGTAACATGCAAACTCTCATTGTCAGCCAGTCGGATCAAAGGCAAATGACTGAAACAGGTGGGCAGACCTTGGCTTCACCAGCCAGGATGCAGGTGCACAAAAAGGAAACACACACACACACACACCTCTGAGGAGGCTGATCTGAGGAGGCCTGGGATTAAAGCAAGGCTCTGCCTTTTATCCAGTCCCCCAGCTTTGGGCTTCTAGCCACATTTTTCTTCCCCAGCTTGGCCTAAGCTCCACTGCCTTGTCAAGCCAGAAGAGTAATTTGGGGAGGGGGGTAGCTCCCCTCCCTGGCTGGAACTGCCAAGCAGAAGCCTGTCTCTTCCCAGGGGCCTTCCAGGACCTTCGTCCCAACCCCAGGGCATCCCCCTCCCAGGCAGGCCCCCTGATCCAGGGGCCCCACGGGGCTCCCCAACCCTGCCAGGGAAGACCCAGGATCCTGGCCGCATAGCAAGAGCAAAATCAAGGGGAGCAGAGCGGCACCCGCGGCAGCCAGCAAAAGCCCACTCACTTTTCTGTTACATACCAACCCGCATCAGCGCTAGACTGTCAGCGGGTCCCGCTTGTGAAAACTCCTTTGCAGTTCCAAGCAGGGAAACCTGCATCCGCCAGAACATCCCAAGGGCTCAGGAGGAGACCTACGGCCACCACATGCCCAGCTGAACCCAGGCCAGGAACCTGGCTGCGCCTCCGGCCTGCCTTGGACCAACATACCCTGCTCTCCGCAGGAGGGTGGGCTTCCCTGTCGCTCCTTTGCCTTGACGCCAAGACCCTCTGCAGGAGCCCAAACATGTCCCGTGGCATTTCCTTCGCCCCAGAGTGGAAAGGGGCTTCTGCAAAGGAGACAGGGGGCACAGCTCCACCGTCTGACCCCCCAGCAAAGCTCCTAGATTTGCTCCGGCTCTGAGGCCCTCCTGGAAAGGAGGCGTGGGAAGAGAGTTGCCCAAGCGGCAGCTCCTCCTCCTCCTCCTCTCAGACAGCAGCTGGGCCACATCTGGGGCTGACAGGAAGGCAAACAAGTCACCCCGGGAGCTCCCATCTTACCCTGCAAGGCGTCGCCTCCCAGCAGCCGGGCTGCTCACTTCCTCCGCCTCCATGGGCCCTTTGCAACTTCCAGATGTGTCAGGCGCTCCACACACCCCCAGTCCAAACCCGACTCTGCGCAGCGTGGAGCCAGTTGTGGGGAGGGGAGCAGAGAAGGGGCACAGCTATGGGGAACAGGAGGCACCCCAGACCTGCCGATTGGAGGGGCTCAGAGCCAGGCAAAGGCCGGCCAGCTCTTCCAGGTCCTGGGCAGAGGAGTTGGGCTCTGCAGAGTTTCCTCCTCCTCCTCTTTGCTCCACTCTGTGGTCTTGGCCTGGGGCCAAAGGCTTCTGTCAGCCCCCCCCCCCCCCGCTTCCTGTAGATAGGGAAAGGGTGCTTGCTTGCTTAAAGCAGCTGCAAGGCTTTGAGGGAAGCCAAGGACCCAGGCAGGCAGGGACCTTGCAGGCGAGGAGCCTGGAGCAGAAGGACCAAGAGGGAGGGGGGCTCAGGGAGATGGTGCCAACGGGTCAGGTGCAGGAAGGGCATCCAAACGAGCCAGCCACCACTCTGGGAAAAGAGCCACTGAAACGACCCAGGGGATGGAGAGGCTCCCCGAAAGGAAAGGGAGCAGCGCTTGGGACTTTTCAGTCTAGAGAAAAGGCAAGGGAGAGGAAACATGATGGGAGTTTACATATTGATGCCTGGCCTTGAGAAAGGGGACGGAGAAACGTTCTTCTCCATCTCTCCCAACACAAGAACTCGAGGGCTTCCACTGAAGCAGGTTTGGAGATTCAGCACAGATCAAAGGCAGTCCTTCTTCATGCAGAGCAGAGTTAAACTGAGGAACTCCCTCCTGCAGCAGACCCTCCCAGGGTCCCTGTTTTCCAGGGACGTCCCTGATTTAGAGAAGACGTCCCGGTTTCTGGTTTGAGCCTGGAATGTCCCGCTTTTCCTTAGGATGTCCCTATTTTCATTGGAGAAATGTTGGAGGGTATGGAGTTATCTGACCCCTGAGCCATCTGAAGGCAATACTGTATAGGGAAGTTTTTAAAGAAATGCTTAATATTTTTATATATGTTGGAAGCTGCCCAGAGTGGCTGGGGCAACCTAGTAAGATGTGTGGGGTTTAAAGAGTAAAATCATCATTATGGGATGGGACGTCCCTAATTTCATCAGAGAAAAGTTGGAGGCTTTACCACAGAGGGCAGGGATGGCCACCAAGTTGGCTGGTTATAAAAGAGGATTAGAGGAGAGGGTTATTGATGACTACTAGCCCTGATGGTCCTGCTCTGCCTCCACAGCTGGAGGCAGCCATGCTTCTGAACACCAGTGGCTGGAAACTGCAGGAAGGGGAGCTGCTCTTGGGCTCAGATCCCGCCTGTGGGTTTCCCACTGAGGCATCTGCTTGGCCCTGTGAGAACAAGATGCTGGATTGGACGGGCCTTTGGTCTGATGCAGCAGCCGACTCTCCTTGTGTCCTGTGCTGGGTCTGACTGCCTGGCTCCCTCCCCTGGGTCTGGCTGCTGGGCTGGGCTTCTCCTTGGGGGCCCTGAAGCCTCACGAGGAGCCTGGGCTAACACACACACACACACACACACCCCGACAAGCCCCCTCCATCGCTTTACTCGAGGCACCTGCTGGGCTCCCTGAGATAAGCCAGGATGCAGCCAAGCCTACCAAAGCATGTTTTCTGGCCCACCCTTCCCTCTGAGGTCAATGGTGATGCATGGAGAGTATAGGGTTCAAAATTAGCCAGGCGCCAGTGTGATAGGAATTTTGAGGTCTTAGAATTTGTGAAATGTTCATAAGTGTACCAACCAAGCATGTACATAGATCAGCACAGGAAGACCAACCTGGAACCATTTTTGATTCCCAAACTGTCCCAAACTGACCAAACGTTTTCTTTGCAAGGTCAAAGGAAAATGGAAAAGCCTCCCCATTGTCTTTTCCTTCACAAATCCTGTCTTAAGGGTATGTCCGTCTGTGTTTGAATAGGGTGGGCCTGTGACCTGGCCCAGGAACTAAGTATTTATCATTACTAAGTATTTATCATTACAAAAGACTGGCCAGGTTCCCCAGGGTATCCAATCAAGTAAGCAGGCAATCCAATCAAGTGACCATTAAACAGGTAACCTGTCAGACGAGATAAACAAGTCACTCAGATTTCTGTTGTAGACCACCTTTTCTTTGATGTAAGTATGATGTATCTGGGGGGGGGGTCTTGGGTTACACCCCTTCTGTTATGTATGTATGATGTTTCTGGGGGTGGTCTTGAGCTCCAGGGCAGGGAATTTAAAATGTCTATATAAGGGCGGGCACACCTTTGTTCTGGGTCTTCCTCCTTTCCTGCGTGTGAGGGGAGCACCCTGTTGCAACAGATCAATAAAGATCAGGCTTACGAGCTGCTTTGCTTCTCAGTATTCTCTGGTTGGCCTCTGTTATTTTCTCCTACCAATAGGGAACCTATGTAAGGACTCTATATGGGCTCTTGGGTACCCCATTAGGGAGAAAAGGGCAGATTTTTGTTTACAACACCAGGCGCATTTTGCACCCATTGGCCACTAGGAGGCGCCACGCCAGGTGTGGAAGGAGCCTTCTTTTCAGCCTGTGCCACTGCTGCATGGGGGGGGGGGCACCATTCCATGCTCTAAGCAGCACCTGGTCGGCTTCAAGGCCAGGCTTGCGCCACTTGCGCTCGCCTTCACCTGGCTTCCTTCATAGCCTGAGGCTCCCCAGGATCTTCTGCGCACCCCAGATCCCCCATAAGTCAGCTTCAGGCAATATTCCGCTGCCCGGGAGCAAGCAAGAGCCCCAAAGGCAATCCAGTTCCACGACTGGAAGAGTTTCAGCCGTGTCATTCAATCTGGCCTTGTGCGCCACTCAGGAGGGTCGAGCCCCAGAGCACTGGCATCGTATTCTGCCAGGGTCACTTGGGGGCCAGGAAACTTTTATGCTGGCAAACGTTATCAGTTGGGAGGACGAAGGCCTGAGCCCCTAGGAAGCCTTCACTAGAAGAATCAACCCCTCACCAACTGTAAGATGAGGGCCAGCGTGGTGCAGGAGGGAGAGTGTCCGACTAGGACCTGGGAGAGCTGGGTTCAAATCCTCACTCATCAGGTCACTGCCTCTCAGCCTAACCTACCCTGTGGGGGGGGGGCATTGTTGTTGTTGTTGAGGATGACATGGTGAGGGCAAGAGCCGGCCCCACCACTTTGATCTTCCTGGAGGAATGGCAGGAGATAAGGGAGGCATAAATCAAAGAGATGGTCTCCTGCGGAGGAAGAAGCAGCTCAGAAAAGCGGGAGCAAGATGTAGGAGAGACAGTTGCCTGGACCTGGTCATGGGAGAGATGGGGCTCCTCTGTCGCTGTGAAGCTTTGCCTACCAAAGGAGGAAGAGGAGCAGGAGCCCCTGCAAAGTGGAGCTGGCAAGAAAACCACCCTGGTCACAAGCTCAGCTCCAGAAGAAACTGCACCTCAAATGCTGGGTGGACGCCCACAGGGTGCAGCAGCGCAACAGTTCACCAGCCAGAGGCGGTCTTGGCTGCAGGAGCTCAGAGCTGTGGTGCAGCACATGAATGACGCTCCGTCAGCCTGAGAGCTGTGCTTCCAGCCTATGGTTACCAGACTTTTTTCAAGGAATCCGGGGACACTTTTAAAAAAATAATAATTTCATGCTTTATTATTTTAGGAAAGGGTTGCCCAGAGTTCTTGACCTTCTTAAGGGCGGGACCCCAAAGTTGTTGGGCGTGCACCTCGACACAAGGCAGGCGGAGAAGCCCATCTACAAACACACAAACACCCCCAAAAAAGAGGTTGGGGTAGGGGGAGAGAGAGATCGAGTAAAGGCGCTCGCTGGTCTTGGGAAAACACGCATTAAAACACACACACAAGGCTCCATCTCTCTCTCTCTGTCTCGCAACGCAGCTCAGCTCTTTTCTAGGCTTCTCTTTTTCACCGCCTTGCTTGCCCCCCCCCCAACTTGGGTGCGCAGAGCCCACAGCAGAAGACCGCCGCGGGCTCTTCTGCTGCAGGCAGCTCTGCGTGATTTTGGGGCGAGCATTGATCTAGGAAGCGAGCCAGAAGGAAGCTGTCTGGCTCAGGCCTCGGTTTAAATAGTCCCCCCCCCCCCCCGCCAGCAGATTGGCTGGCTGGAACTTTAACGTGGCCGGGACCTCAGGTGCTGCTCGCTGCCATGGCACCCACCATGTTGCTTCACCGAAAGTCCCCAGGCATAAATCAGGGAACATTAATTAAAATCCGGGGACAGATTGGTGAATCCGGGGACTGTCCCCGGGAACCGGGCATGTCTGGTAACCCTATTCTGGGCACAATGGAAAGAGCTGGCTTTGGCCATCCAGGTCCGACGGGATTTGGGGCCTGGTAATGGGACAGACCACCTGCTCCCATAGGAACCTTCCTGGAGGTTGAGCCCATTGGCAGCGGACTCCTTTCTTTGCAAACCCCGCCCACAGTGGAGCGGCAGATGTCAAGCCAGCGCAGGGGCTTTTATGTGGTGACACCCTCACCAAAAAAGTTCAGCTGCCACCCGCTCTTAGTTTCAGCTGCCAGGGTAGAACCACTGGTTTTTTTTACACATGGCTTGAACCATCAAACAGCCCTGTTTTATGCTGCCACTTGATTTTTATCATTAGTGGGAGTTATCTTTATTGCACTTCGGGTTTCGGACTGATTCCTTCTGCTGCTTTTATTTGCTGCTGGTGCGGTTTCAGCGTTTTGTTATTTTTGTTGAAATGAATTCAACCTTTTTATTGTCCTGTTCAGCGCAAAGATGGAATGTGAACATCATGTTCAATAAAGAAAAGGAAGCAATGGGGGAAATGGCACCATGTCTCACTGGCCTGGGAAAAGGAGGGTCTTTGCAACGGATGGAAGGTGAACGATGTCCCTGACCCTCCTCGCTTCCTCCTTTGCGCATTTGATCAGAAGGCCTGAGGGAACAAACCTCAGCTGTCTTCGCTGCTTTATTCCCTTTCACCATCTTTTTCTACTTGTCGCGGGGGAAGGGAGAAAAGCGAGGGAATCCAGGCTTAGCGGGTGCTGGGGACCGGACCCTGCACCTGTTTGCAAGGCCAAGAGTGAACCCTGCAATGTGTAAAGAGGAACTGAATGAGCCCCTGAACCAGCCTGGCGTGTGAGTCCCCACACCATTTGGGGAGGCTCCAGGTGAGAGAGGAGAACAGGGAATTATTTGGTGGCCAGGACAGACAGGGCAATGGGCACTGAGGCCCCCTCCCCCTCCAGAGGCCATACAGTGACCAGACTTACCCGGTCACTCGCAGGCACTCCTGTTTTCCTCCGTAGTCGTCCAACAGGGCAAGCACAAGACGATTCCTGGCTGCAACCATATAACCATTCCCGTTCCTTTGAAACTCAGGCATGCATGCAGCCCCCAATGGGTGCAGCCAGAAGTCCTGTTGAGAATCCGTTAAATGCCCCCAACTCTGCCCAGTAGACCCCAGTAGCGCCTGCTGTGATCCTGGCAGCAGCACAGCTCAGGAGCACCTGGGCGGCCGCTGCAGGCGGGCAGAGACAGAGGAGAGGGTTGGCCAACTTCCTGCACCTGAGGGCGGGAGATGGCACTGAGCAGCACTGAGCAAATAGAAGCCTTTGATCGTTGGACTTGCCACTGAACACGGGGCTGTTGCTCAGGGCTCCTGTGCAATCCACAGAGCTCCCTCGGCTGCAGCCCCGTGAAAAGCTCACACTCCTCTTGGCAGCTGGGTGTGCAAGTGAGAGGGGCTGAGCTGGGGCAAGCACCAGCGCATTCATCGGATACCCCGCCAAAAGCGAGTGGATGAAAAGGTGGGCAGGTCCAGAGAAGAGGGCTGGTAAAGCAGCAAGCATTCAGGTGTCATGAGCTTCTTTAAGCCTGGATAGGAGGCGCATGTGGAAGTGTCTGAAGAAAGTCCTTCTTCGCAGGGTTAAACTATGGAACTCCCTCCCACTGGAGGAAGGAATGGCCAACAACTTGGGTGGCTTCAAAAGAGGGTTTGACAAATTCACGGAGGAGGAGAGGGCTCTGCTCTAATTCCACAGCGATGCTTCAGAATACTGTAGGGGCATTATTGCAGTCAAACCGACAAGTCATGCTTTGGCAGATGGGAACATGAAGGGTCTGAGGCTCACAGAGCTTTCCTGTCACATTTGCTAGAGAGAACTCTGTGAGATGACTTCGTCTTTCTTCGCCGCACTTCCAAGCTGACCGCACAGGCATGCCTGAGCTCTGCAGCTCAGACGCCATTTGTGAACTTACATTTTGTCCTTTTGCAACTTAGACAGCGCTTATAGCCCTGCCTTCATTTTGCTGCTGTAATGGCCGCTTCTAGACCCTGTGAGTAAATGCCCCTTATGTTCTTATGAGGGCACAGCCAGTGTTATTCGTGTTTCGCACTCTGCTCTTGCTGCCAAGTGCCCCAGAGTCTGTCTGCCTGGAATCAACAAAAAGGGATCTGTTTCTCTCCAATAGCTGCTTCAGACAGGCTGTTGTTATCTGGAGAGGGAACTGAGAAACGGGAAGGTTCTTTGCCATTGCATTGTATTGGACTTGTGGGAAACAGATCACACGTTTCGGAGAGGAAGTGAGCACATCAAAACTTTGGAGAACTGAGAGGCCAGGCAGAAGCAAGAGCCGGTGGGGAAATCCTGGTGTTCTAAGAACAGGGCCCCAAGGGGGGGGGGAGAGGAGAAATAGCCGCACCAAAGATGGAGCTGAAACTCCTGAGAATGTCACAGCCAAGGAGGTGTTGCAGAGGCCAGTGCCATTTTGCAGTGCCCCCTGGCAGCAGCGAGGCGGCAGCAGCAGCAGCAGCAGCAGCTCACAGCCTTTTGCAGCCCCAGCTGGGATCTGTGACACACAGGCTCAGCCCCCCAAAGCCCCCTGCAAGCATTTGGATTGCACTTGGAGAATTCGCAGCCGGTCTGGGCAAATATTGCAGATAGTGGGCAAGATCAGAGGCGGCATGTGCAGCTCAGTCACAGCAAGCAATGTGGAAGGAAAGCGACGCTGCATTTCTGTGCACAATTGTAAAGCTGGAAGGGACCCAAAGGGTCGTCTCGCACCCCCCCCTGCAATGCAGAGGGCTTAAGAGGGGCCAGAGCAGCACATGGTCCCTGGAGGGAATGGCTGCACCCCATCACCTGTTCTGCTACCTGTGCACCTTCATCTGGGTCTCCCAAGCACTTTCAAAACCAGAGAGGGAAAGAAAGGTCAGTTTGCATTTCTTAGTACAGAAAGTACAGTGGTACCTCGGGTTACAGACACTTCAGGTTACAGACGCTTCAGGTTACAGACTCCGCTAACCCAGAAATAGTGCTTCAGGTTAAGAACTTTGCTTCAGGATGAGATCAGAAATCAGAACAGAACAGTGTCAGAAAAGCACTGTTTAATGTTTGGATAAGATGTAAGGACTTGCTTGAAAATAAAACCCCAAGGTGGTTGTCACCAATGGAAGCGAAGGCTCAGAAAAAGCTCAATATGGAGGCCAAATGGCCGAAATATTGGGAAATTTTGGAACAAGAGGGAGACAGATTAAAACTGCAGAGTTTTGAAAAATTAAAAAATAGAGTGTGAGACTGGCTTCATTATTACCAGATAATGGAGGCATATAACTTGGATAAAAAAATTGGCTTCCAGGTGGAAAAATCAAAATTGGAAACAGAACTGCTAGATCCTAAAATTAAGAATTTGTCAAGAATGTATAACTTGCTGTTGAAATGGAATACTCAGGATGAAACGGTGAAATCTGCTATGATTAAATGGGCACAAGATGTTGGACATAATATTATGATGGCTGACTGGGAACAGTTGTGGACCACAGGTATGAAGTTCACGGCATGCAATGCCTTAAGAGAGAATATAATGAAAATGATATACAGGTGGTACATGACACCAGTCAAGCTTGCAAAAATCTATCATTTGCCCGATAATACATGCTGGAAATGTAAAGAGACCGAAGGTACATTCTTTCACCTTTGGTGGACGTGCCCAAAGATTAAGGCTTTCTGGGAGATGATCTATAATGAAATGAAAAAGGTATTTAAATATACCTTCCTGAAGAAACCAGAGGCCTTTCTCCTGGGCATGGTCGGCCAATTGGTGTCAAAGAAGGATAGAACTTTCTTTATGTATGCCACAACAGCAGCAAGAATACTTATTGCAAAGTACTGGAAGACACAAGATCTACCCACCCGGGAAGAATGGCAGATGAAGGTGATGGACTACATGCAACTGGCGGAAATGACTGGCAGAATCCGAGACCAGGGAGAAGAGTCGGTGGAGGAGGATTGGAAGAAATTTAAAGACTATTTACAGAAACATTGTAAAATTAATGAATGTTAGAAGGATATTGGAATGATGTTATGTGACTTTAGCAGGAATGATATAAAGGATTTGGGAAAAACTGACTGTTAATTGGTGAAAGGAGGGAAAGTAAAGCTACATTATACTAAGATAAAGTACAGGACTAAAATTTGAAAAGATGGAAAGGATTTGCTGAAATAGATAATCGATCTAGAATACAAAAAAGGGAGGTGTGAGGAGGTCAAGGAAATAAGCTAATGAAAGATAAGTTATGGGAAGATTCGCTGTATTTTTCTTTGTTTTTTCTTTTTTGTTTAATGGATTTTATTTTTCTGTGTTTTTTTCCCCTTTGTATTTTATCCTTTTTCCTTTACCTATTGTGATGGGTTGTATTGTTTTTTGTTTAAAATGATGTTTTTTGTTTTTTATTTTTGTACCCCTTAAAAAAATAAAATGGGGCCTCCTGCTGCGGCGGCAGCAGGAGGCCCCATTAGCTAAAGTGGGGCTTCAGGTTAAGAACAGTTCCAGGTTAAGAACAGACCTCCAGAACGAATTAAGTACTTAACCTGAGGTACCACTGTATTGATCTGATGCGCAGAGATCTTTCCTATTCTGATTACTTGAAGAGGATTCTAGAAGGTTTCTATGTGAAAGAAACAGGAAGGTTTCTGTTGTTTGGGTTATATTTCTTCTGGGAAGCTGAGTACAGCTGGTTTAAACTGGCTTTGTTGTCCTTTTTGTCATGGTCATACTGGCTATTATAGTCAGGCCAGGAGAAGCCTGGCTCTCACTCACTTTCTCTTTTCTTTGTTCTGGTGTTCTCTATGCTGTAGTGTTAAAGTTTCATCTTATTACAAGTTTGTAAGCTTTATTTAAGTGCTGCAACTGGATTTTTATGGACTGTGCCAATCCTGAATGTTTTGGATTTGTGACCATTATTGCTCATTTCCCTTCAGTATCAGTAAAAGCTCTGCTGGATGAAGTACAATTGCCTTTGGAAACTCTGTTACATGTTGAAGTTTTTTCCTGCTCCCCGTTCATGGGCGACAAGGACCTGTAACCTTCCCTGCAGTGATGGCAGGAGTCTTTCGCCACCAGCAGCTTTTTCTTCCCAATCTCTCTGGAAAACCTCCAGCCAACTTCTCTTGCCTGTCCCCAAACCCAGCTTTGCTCCAAAGCAACCGAGAGCCTGAGCTCAACCACGTTGCTTCTCTGTCTACACAAACTGATGCTCTGAGTATTCATGGTTCAAGGCAATTAAGTTTCCAGGACAGCATCCCAGTAATGACCCAGAGGAGGCATCTCATCCTGTGGCCTCCTTCGAAACAGAAAGGCAGTTGGAAATGCTAAATCTGGATGTCTTGAAAGAGGCTGAAATAGCTAATCGGTTTCAGAACAGTCTCTTCCTGTCTGGCTTCTAAACAGGTGTAGAAGAGCTGACCATCTTCCGCTGGAGACAGGAGTCCTCTGCGTTGAATGTTTCCCCTTTCGGTCCAAGGCACAGTTCAGCCCCCCAGAGATCCAGGCACCCACCAAGAGAAAACCTCACACCTCCTTAGCTTCTTTCCTGACTGCAAAGCAACAGGGAGGAGGCAGCACTGCAGAAGTCGATCAGCGCTCCCACGGGAAGAGGTGGGCAAGCAGCGGCTCTCCGGTGTAGCCGGTAGGAATAGAACGAAGCCCACCCACCCACGTGGCTCCTGGAGAGCTGCCTGTCAAGGCAAGAAAGGTTCTCCTGGCATCTTTGTGGTGACCTTCAACTCTCCCTCCAGACAGAAATCACACTGTGAGGCTTCTCTCGTCTTTCTTTGGCTGTTGCTCTCTAAAGCACCACATTATTTTAAATTGTGTTGTTTAAATAATAAAGCGGTTCTGCCTGAACTCAATCAGAGATGCTCCAGAAGTGGTCCATCTATGCAAGAATCCTGCTTCTGATGGAAGATGCTAGCGCCTTAAATGGTCTTGAGCTTCCTCCGAAATTCATGACTTGCTCAGCAGGTGAAAACATCCCGTCTGCCCAGGCAGTGTCTGCTGAATTTCCCCCTGGGTGTGGGGCTCCCCCCATTGCCCCTCTCAAGCCTCCCATTCAGAAACACCAGACACACTAAACACACTGCCTATTTTTGCCACTGGTGCCAGAAATACAGATTTTGCTTTCTTTGTCACTAAGTCCTCAAGGATCTTCTTTCTTTTTAAAGCTCAGTAGACCAACCTCTTGTCCCTCAGGGTTGCGCCCTGCATCTCCTGACCCCCTGAAAGAAGCGTCGCTTTGCATTTCTTAGTGCAGAAAGTATTGATCTGATGTGCAGAAAGATCTTTCCTATTCTACTGAATTCAAGAGGTTCTGGAAGCTTCTCTGTGTGAAAGAAACAGGCAGAAGGTTCATGGTGTTTGGGTTCTTCCTTCAGAGATGCCGAGTACAGTTGGCTTAAACTGGTCCTCTTATCTCTTCAGTCAAGGTCATGTTGACTATAATAAGAGGCCAGAAGGAGCCTGTTTTTCTCTTTCTCTTTCTGTCTCTCTTCCTTAGTGCTTAGTGTTAAGGTTTATTCTTATTATAAGTTTAAGTTAAGTCTGCTGTAAGTGAATTTATTATGGACAGGGCCAATCCTGAATGTATTGGATTTGTGACCATTATGCTCATTTGCCTTCAGGAGCAGTAAAACTCTGCTGGGTGAAATATTAATTGCCTCTGGTCTATTTTTTGGGAATCCTGCAACGTGTTTAAGTTTTCACTCTGCTAACTATATGTTGGAATCTGCTTTGGATCAATACTGAGTAGAATTTCATGACACGAAGGAAGCCTCTTGGCAGCTCTTGCATAGACAAGGCGCCTGGATGATGCCTGAAAGCCAACACTCTGACCTAGCAAGGAGCAATGGCCAAGAAACCGCCAGGAGGCAGGATTCTTTCCCACCCCCAGGAAGCTGGGGACAAGTGTCAAGGGAATGACTTGCCAGGCGGCAGCAGACTTCTTCACACGGCACACAGGTAGCTTACAAAATTGCTGCCACCGGCTTTGGCCATGATCCCCAGCGGAGATGGCTTTAAAAGGGAGAACCAGGCACATGCATGGAAGAGTGAGGATGCGGTTGGTTGCTAAGCTCCCTCAGGAGGTGGCAGGATGCTTCAAAGGTGCTGGGGAACGCAACGGCTGGGAGACGACATGTTGACTGCTGCGGGGATCAGGAGGCTGGACGAGATCCAGACGGGCCTTGGGTCAAATCCGGCAGACATCCCAAGGCCAGAAGCCAATTGGTGCTGGGGGGCCCAGCAGTGAAGGGCTCTGGAATCGCCCTCCATTTGGGGTTGTGATGGGAAGTGTCTCACCTTGGGGATGGAGACACTCTTTGGGAGGCTAAGCAACGGGGGGGGGCCTCTCCCCAGGCCCACCCCTTCTGCAACGAAGGCTGCTCCAGGCCCCGAGGCCTCTGGGGGAGCCTGAAGAGGGAATGGCTGGAGCCTGGCGTGCACCTTCAACCGGGGAAGTCCAGTAAGAGGGGCTGGAGGCAGGAGGTGCTGCTAAAAGGCCCTTTATTACACAGATCGCTTCCTGCC
This sequence comes from Podarcis filfolensis, assembly GCF_964270895.1. Lineage (NCBI taxonomy): Eukaryota > Metazoa > Chordata > Lepidosauria > Squamata > Lacertidae > Podarcis > Podarcis filfolensis. The sequence continues at coordinate 764,692 of NC_139613.1, forward strand.
ACAGCGGCACATTAAACAGGGATTAAAAACCGCAACAGTAATAATTGTGGTGACCCAAAGAGCGGTTTTCTCTTACATCCATTGACAACAACTACACGGCGTCTAAAAGCAGGTCTGAGAAATACAAGGTCTGTTATTATACAGCTGTACAAGTGCCAAGAGAAAAAAAATATAGAAAAACAACCCCCCCAATATACAAATAGAATCCCCCCTCAACATGCGGCTCTTGGGTGTTTCTTTGAGGGCCACAGCACACGGAGGGCGGGGGCCGGGTCATCCGCCTCGGCAGTCGGCAGCTTGGCTTCTTCCTGCACGGTTCCTAGTGCAAAGTTGTTTCCAGTGGGTGGGTGTGTTCACGATGGTTGCACCAGGAAACCTCTCCCTCCCTGCACGGCCCAAAAGCAACACTTGGGGGGGGGAGAGAAGGGGGGGAAGAGAAGAGACTCCCAGGACAAAGACTTGGCGCAGAAACAGAAGAGGATGGAGAATAAGGCGGCCCTGAGAGAGAGGATGGTGCTCAGGTGGGCAAAGGGGGGATTTTTGGTCAGTGTTGTGCTTGTCTGGGGTGGGGGGTAGGGGACAGTGAAGCTCCTGCAGCCCCCTCCTGCTTCCACTTGGACCCAGGCTCAACCAGGCTTCGGGCAAAACACAGCTGACCTCGGGCTTTCCTGCCCACCCAAAACCAGCAAAGGCTTCAGGCTCACCAACAGGTTGGACTCCCAAGGAATCAGCCTGGAACAAGCAGCTGCTCACCTTCCTCCTTGAACTCTCCTCTGCAGAACGTGGACACCCCCCAACCCCCCTCAGGCCAGGAGTGTCTGGCCCACCTTGGCTTTGTCTTCCTGCCCATGCAAGAGAATAACGTTCCTTGCTCCGCAGCGCCAACCCCAGAGGAGCAGCCGTGACGGAGGCAGGCACCCCAAGTCCAAGTCCTCCCCCCCACCCCTGGCTCCGACTCCCTGCCTTCTGCTGAGGGTCCAGACAGGTCTCCTGCGGCCGACAAAGGGGCCGACCGAGACGCGAGGCTCCTCCCCGGGTCCAAGAGAGCCGGCAGCTGCGCTTTCCGCACACGTTGGCATCAGTCACCCAAGAAGGGTGGAAACGCAGGAGGGCTCAGCTCCCTTCCTCCGTGGAGCGCGACTCCGACTTCAGCTTGACGAACTCCTTGGCCACTTCGTCGTTGGTCCTTTGCGAGAGGATCCTCAGGACCGTCAGCCCCGTGTCGTCCATGTGGACCCTCCGCCCCAGCGGGCACCAGCAGGCGCAGCTGCCCTTGTCGGCCACGTCCCGGAGCTGCATCACGGCGATGCCCAGCACGCGGTCCTCGCGGGCAAAGCAGTAGTCCTTCACGCACACCTGCAGCTCGTAGGCGTCCGGCCCATCCTCATTCCCCAGGATGCTGCAAGAGAGCGAGGGGAAGCGCCGTTAAAACTCTGGCAGGGAGACGGGGTCCCGGGACCAGGAGCCCCCACCCCAGTGGGAAAAGTCCTCAGGGAAGTTGGCATCTTCCTCCTGAGCTCCTGAGCCTGGCTCCGGCCAGGAGTTCTCTTGTTTTGTCTGGTCATATTCAGTTTTATCGCTTTGGTAAAGGCTTAGAAAAAAGGGACGTGGGTGGCGCTGTGGGGTAAACCACAGAGCCTAGGACATGTCAATTAAAAGTTCGGCGGTTTGAATCCCCACAACGGGGTGAGCTCCCATTGCTCGGTCCCTGCTCTGGCGTTTCCGTGCGCTGCTCTGGTTTGCCAGAAGCGGCTTAGTCCTGCTGGCCACATGACCCGGAAGCTGTACGTCGGCTCCCTCGGCCAATAAAGCGCCGCAACCCCAGAGTCGGCCACGACTGGACCTAATGGTCAGGGTCCCTTTACCTTTACTGGCTAAGAAACAATGCCAAGAATACTGCCAAGTCCACCCTCTGTTTGCAGGGGGAGAGGCAAGGAGGTGAGGGAGATAAGGGCTGTGGGATTCCTGCAAGGCTCCCTCTGCGTGGCCTGATCCTGCATTCCCAGGCCGAGGGGCTGCTTGCCTGTCTCTTGGCCCAGTTGGGGAGAGGACGGGAGGGAGAGGACGGGACTTACAAGTGGAACGTCTCGTTGTACTTTGGGGCCCAGTTGTTGCTCTTCGACTTGGTGGTGAATTTCCGCTTCTTGTCGCTCTGGTGCGGCCCAATCATGGTCACCTCCACGAAAGGGCGGAACATGCCCGAGGTCTGCCACTTCAGGTCGTTGGCTGCCACCACTGCGGGAGGAGAGAAAGAGGCTGGGGGAGAGGTCCGGCTCAGCCGCTCCACATCCCCTGGCCAAGCCAGAGAGGGCAAAGGGGGTCTGGACTCGCAGTACTCAAGAAGCCGCAACCCGAGAGGCTGCCCAAGGCAGAAGCCCAGCCCCTCTTGCCCAGCTCAAGGCACACACTCTCGCTGGAGCTTCTTCCTTGGCCGCTGGCTGGCCTCCCACAGACGCATCTGCCCCACACCACTGTCCTGACCAGGGAAAAGCTCTTTCTGCCATTTGGGGAGCCCGTGGACCACTATACGGCTGTGCAACTTGGGAGGCAGCTCAGCCTCTCCCAAAGGGCAGCTGGCCTCTCCACTTGCAACGAAGCCCAACCACCCATCGGCTGAGGAAGTTTCCAAGCCACGTCCACAAAAGGCTGCTCCAAAAGGGAGTCCCCGCCCTGGCCGGTGACAGTCCTGCAAGCCTCTGGGGGCGACTGTGGGGGGAGTGCAAGGCGGGCAGCCTGTTCTGCTCAAAGGCTTACTCAGTGCCCGCCTGGATGGCCAACTCTCCAGCACAGTGGCTGCGCTGACGTCTCGGGGGTTGCCAGCCCAAGAGGCCAGGCCTGGCTGCCAGCCCATCAGAGGAGTGTGGGGGTGTGTGTGTTTGGTTACCTTTCACCGTGACCTTGTGCTCCCCGGTGCCAGGGTGTGTGTACAAGTCGATCTGAATGGACACTTCGCCCACGGGGTCGTCCACTCCTGAGCCTGGGGGGCAGAGAAAGAGAAAGAGCGCCACAGACGGCATTGGCATGTGCCTAGAGCTTGGGGGGGGGGGCAACTGCATCCCGTTGCCCAAAGACTCCCACCCCACGCCTCTGCTCTCTTCCCCCAATGGAGAGCTCCCTCCTGCCTTTATGTTTTGCAGCCTAGTTCTCTGCTATCCTCTTTGGACTGGATCCCTGCTCTCTTTCCTCCAGCCCAAAGCACAGTCAGCCCAGCTCTAGGCAGGGGGGCTGCCTCTTGCCCCATGGAGAGGCTGCTGTTCCACAGTCAAGAGCCCCTGCTAGCTGCGGATCCACAGCCCCCCCCCCGGAGGCTCTCCCCTCCGCTCCTCAGCAACGCTTCCCACCGCTGACAGGTGTGTGTGTGTGTGTGTGTGTCTCGAGGCATTTTAGCACCAAAGGGACCCAGTCGAGACAGTGGGTGGGCACTGCGAAAGCAGGCAGAGGCGCTGGCTCAGAGCTGCCACACGCTCAACACTTTGGTTCCTGGAGACTGTCCTCTCAGACACACAACATGAAGGCCATTGCAGGGCCAGAGGGTGGGTTTTTTTGGGGGGTGGGGCTGCCAGGTGGCTAAAACAGGCCCTCTGGGGTGGCAGTTGTGTCTCCGCAAAGCAGGGTTTCCAGTGCACATCCTTCAGCTGGCGCTTTGGGTCTGGTGCGGCATTTTAAAGGCTCCTGCTGATTATGAAACTGAGTAAGGTGGGAGGAGGATGTGTGGAGAGCAGAGGCGAAGCCTCAGGAGCAGAGAGAAGCTCCAACCTCACCCTGCCTTTCACGGCCCCCGCCTGCTCCTGGGAGCTTGAACCCATCTTAACCATACAGACTCTTTAGATTTGCAGAAAGAGCTGCAGCCAAAAGCCAAGCCTTCATTGGACTGTCCATCACGGTGTCGCAAGAGGCAAACTGTTCGCCTGGGGTCCAGCACTGAGCACCATCTCAGGTGGCTGCTCCACAGTGCACTCGGTGCATGCTCAGAGGAGCCCTCTACCTTGCAAAGTGTGAAGCACCCTATTTCTCTTGCCACGACGGCTGTTCGAACATCCAGAGTTGCAGACTTCTGCCATCAGGCTGACAAAATTCCCTGGGGAGAGCAACCTTCCCACCCCCCTGGGAGGGAGCCTGCAAGGCGCACGCCACCAGATGCTACGAGGCGAGTGGTCCAGGAGGGGAGGGAAGGCCTGGGGGTGCTAGAGGGGGACAGAGAAAGGCCAACGGGGGGGTGAGGGTGGGGGGCTCCAAAGCACAGCAGGTTTGCAGCCGGCCAATGTTGTTATGGCAACATTGGCCTGGAACGTACCCTTATCAGGACGGACATCCTCATTAGCCGTAAACCTAATCCCTTTCCCACCATGCACTGGGGCAAGCAGCAGGCAGGACGGAGAGAGAGAAGAGTTTGGTTACCACCCGGCCGAGATCACAATGCAGAAACCCACCGGGGCGGAGAAGGCAGGATGGGCGTGGGAATGGCTCAGAGGGGAGCCCCTCTCCAGGGAGGCTGAGCATCAAGGGGGGCCCTGGTGCCCTAAAATGGGCTGCCTTTGGGGCCCAAGTTGGAGAAGGCGGAGGAAGTCTCCTTGCTCTGGCTGCAGAGAGGAGGGAAAGCAGGACCCTAGCCTTGCTCCTTCCGGCCCAGAGTCCTCTGGGTGAGATGAAGGTGGGCAAAGACGGAGCTCACTTGCTGATCGCTCACTTCTCAGCCCCTGAACGAAGCAGAGCCCTGCAGCTGGGACTCCCAGGCAAGCCCTGGGGGGCTGGGGTGTAGGAAGGGGGTGCGGGGTGTATGTGGGGGGGGGGTGCAGCCCACCCCAGGGGGAATCCCTGAGGGCGTGACAAAATGGCACACCGCAGGGGGTGGCACTTACTGTGGGGTCTGGCCTGCCTGGGCCACACATCTCTCCTGGGAATGATGCAGTGGCTCAGGACCAATGCTGCCCAAACGGCAGTGTGGGGCTTCATCCACCAGGCGGACTCTGTGGGCAGATCACCACGCTGCCCCCATGTGCAGGTTGCCCCACCCCCGCTGCTCTGGGAGCAGCTAGCTACCACTCCACTTTGGGCCAGGCCAGGCCAGACTGGCTCTCTCACCCTTTCACTCAGCCTCCAGTCAAAGCAGCAGCAAGCCCTCGGCCTCCAGGCAGGAGCCAGAGGCAAAGGCAGCTGCCGAGCTGAGCTGAAGGAGGCCAGGCATGCGCCGTTAGGAGAATGGAGAGCATCAAAGGACCCCTGGGATGCAGAGCTGATGCAGGAGCGGCCCAAGGCACCTTTCTTACCCCCAGCAGAGGCACCACATGCTCCAAAGGGGGTCCATTCTCCCCCCCCACTTTGGACTGAGGGGCCCCTCTTGGACAGTTCGCTGCTTCTCTGGTGTTTCCAGGGAGAAAGGGCTCTTGGGTTGCTTGTGCACTCAGGCCGACCCCGTCCCAGACAAGAAGCGAGCAAGGGCCTGGGAATCAGCTCCAGGGGCCACACGGCTGGCTCTGCCAGGACGGAGCAGCAGGCAGGGACCACCCAAAACTACCCCCCAGGGCATCAACAGGGAAGACAATGTGGGCATGCATTCCCTCTCTGCTTTTCCAGGGTTCAACTCAGCTCACTCCCTGGACAGTCCCCAGAACATGGCTGCGCATGGCCTGCTCTGGTGAGCACATGCCTTTTTGAGGAAGGGCGCAAAGAGGCAACCTCACGGAGGCCCCCCCAGCCCTGCCCCATGGTCCCCCCGCCTGAATGAGTCTCGCACTCACGCAGCATCCTCACCTTGTGCCGTCTGCGTCTGCACAAAGGTCTTGATGAGAGTGTCAGTGGTTTGCGTGTAGAGGGACAGCGCATAGCGCAGAGACTGCAGGTCCGAGCTCTTCTCCAGAAAGGTCTTCTTCAGGCCGCTTCCCCCAGCATGGAAATATTGCTGTGGGAAAGAGGCAGTTGGGGGGGGTTGTGATGGCTGGGGGCTCGGGGGGGGTCCCCTGTAGTCCCAGAACACTCTAAGGGACCCCCCAGGCATCATCACAAGCAGCTCACCACATGAATTTAGGAGCACGACTGAACAACATCTTTGGTGTACAGAAAGTAGTTTTGTTGGGTGTTACATCAGAGGGGATGAGTTGAATAACATTTATATATAGCTGTTCCTTGTTCTCTTAACTTTAACTCCCCCCTCTTTTCTCCTCCCTTTGTCTCTCTTTATTTCCTCTCTCTCTTCCCTTCTCCCTTCTCTTGAGCTCTCTCTCTCTATTTGTTTTTGTCTTTCTTCTCTTAAGGGTTTGAGTCTTTACTTAGATTAACATTTTGGTTTTGATAAAAAAGAAAGAAATTGGATAATAATCTTTGTATCCCTTGGGAGCTGCCCAGAGTGGCTGGGGAAGCCCAGCAAGACGGGTGGGGCATGTATAAATAAATAAATAAAAATATTTCCCAAATTCTAATAAAAAAATACTAAAAAACAAACACGCAACTGGAGGCTGGAATCCCAGTTTCCCCCTTTCCTGACGGGGAGGCTGCCTGGATTAAACAGGCCCTTCCAAGCCCTTCAACGCTACAGACATTTTCTCCTGCAGTCCTTGTGGGATTTACAAGGAAGGAGGCCTCACTACTGCCTCTTCTCTCTGCCTCTGGGCGAGGCTCTTCTCACCAAAAACTAGACTCCTTCCTCCCCTTTTGGCCCATACATGTCAGAGGCAGGAGGAGGAAGCAACCAGGGACCCACCCAGAGACCCACCTGCCCTGCTCCTTGGGCCACAGGGGGTGGGGACCCCCAACTGGCTCTCCCCCAAGCCCACCAAGGAGACTCTGGAACTGAGTGGTCCAGAAGATGGAAGGAGGAAGGGCTTCTGTCTCGGCTAGCGCAGTCTCTGTCTTACAGCCATCTCCCTTGTGGACTGAGAAAGCAGCTAAATTAAATAATAATAATAATAATAATAATAATAATAATAATAATAATAATAATAATAATAATTTACACCCTGCCCATCCGGCTGGGTTTCCCCAGCCACCCTGGGTGGCTCCCAACGGAATATTAAAAATAGAATCAAACATTTAAAACTTCCCTAAATAGGGCTGCCTTCAGATGTCTTTTAAAACTCAGATAGTTATTTATTTCCTTGATATCTGATGGGAGGGCGTTCCACTGGGCGGGTGCCACCACCGAGAAGGCCCTCTGCCTGGTTCCCTGTAACCTCGTTTCTTGCAGTGAGGGAACCGCCAGAAGGCCCTCGGCACTGGACCTCAGTGTCCAGGCAGAACGATGGGGATGGAGATGCTCCTTCAGGTATACTGGGCCAAGGCCATTTAGGGATATTAAAGGTCAGCACCAACAATTGTGCTCGGAAACGTACTGGGAGCCAGTGTAGGTCTTTCAAGACAGGTGTTATATGGTCTCAGCGGCCGCTCCCAGTCCCCAGTCTAGCTGCCGCATTCTGGATTAGTTGCAGTTTCCGGGTCACCTTCAAAGGTAGCCCCACGTAGAGTGCATTGCAGTAGTCCAAGCGGGAGATAACCAGAGCATGCACCACTCTGGTGAGACAGTCCGCGGGCAGGTAGGGTCTCATCCTGCGTACCAGATGGAGCTGATAAACAGCTGCCCTGGACACAGAATTTACTTAGAATCTAGTCTCAGGCTGTTTTGGGACACATCTGAACTCACTGAACTTTATAAGTTCTGCTGCTGCCCTTTTTAATAGGTAAAATGTCTTACCCGGGAACCTGATTTAGACCCACCGTCTGCCCCTGAGAGTCTGGCGCTGGCCAACATCCCCACCCCCTGGGTGGGTGAGCAACAACTGCTGAGCTTCATGCTCTCCCTGGAATTCACAGAATCACAGAACTGCAGAGCTGGAAGGGTCCCAGGGGTCATCTAGCCCAACCCCTGCAATGCAGGAATCACCATTGTTTGTGTTTCAGAAACCGAGGTGGGGTGTGTGTGTGTGTGTGTCACTAACCTTAATGGTGTCTAGAGCCAGTTCCAGCACCGCACACTGCTTTGGCGTGAGACTCCGCGTTTCCTCCCTGACCATGTGATCCTGAAACAGCAGGTGGCAAGATTAGGGCTGTTTCGGGGGGGGGGGAGTCCTTAAATGATAAGGAGCCAAGAGGGAAGGCAAGCGCAGGGGTGGGTCAGGGATCCAGCGGAAGAAGCCTATGAAGAGACACGCGGCAGAAAGACGAGCGGAGCAGAGGGAGTGGGAATGCGGCCACAGGCCTGTCTCTGGAGACCTATGCAAGCTCACATGGGAGAGAAGACGGACACACACACCAGCCGCAAGTAAGAAAACACGGCACAACGGTCTCCTGGAAGGGACCCCGGGGCCATCTAGTCCAACCCCCTGCCAGGCAGGAATCTTTTGCCCAAGGTGGGGCTCAAACCCCCAAACCTGAGACTGAGAGTCTCCTGCTTAATATGAAAAGAAAGAAAGATGTTAATTGGTTAAGCTAATCTTATTTGAAGGTAGTATTGGAAAACTGCTACAATGACTTATATGGAGACTCAGCTAGGAAGTCATCTAACAAGGATAATAAAACTGGAAATGTATCAGTTAGGGTAAATGTATGTTTGTTTGCTTGTTTTTTTGCTTGTTTTTCAGACTGTAATGTTTCTCTTTTTATGTTTGTTGTAGATTTGGAAAATTAATAAAAAGATTTGGGGGGGGGGAAGAGTCTCATGCTTGGCCAACTGAGCTATCCCAGCCGAGAGCCCCAGCCGAGAGCCCCTTCCCCTGCCCAGCCCCTTCCCCTGCCCATTCGGAGCCCCTCTCTCTCGTCCGGCCATTGGGAGGGGCCCCCCACTGAGGCACAAGGGCTTCATTCTTCCAGGGATGGCGGGCGGAGAGACAGTGTGACAGCCCGCGGTCAAGCATCATGCGCTGAGAGCCAAGGCAAAACCCGGCTTGCGCCTGGGCAGGGACTCAGGCACTGGCCACGGTTACAACAACGGTGACAAGACGCACAAGGGGACACAAGGGCATTCTGCGGGACGCACAAGCAAGACAGCCACAGTCACAGGCAGGGCAGGCGGGGGCCGGAGGGCCATGCGCTAGTGGTTACACCCCCCCATACCTTCAGCTTCGACAAGTGTCCCAGTTCTTTAGCGGCGCTGAAAATCAGCGGGGTCCCCTGCGGGCGTGATGAGCGAGAGAGGAAAGACAAGACAGGAGGAGCAGAAGGTTACACCCCGGATTCTGAGCAGGCAGAGGCAGCCAGCGGGACCCTGGCCCAGGCAGGAGACCCTCTTGCAAGCGCCTGCCCACTAGGGCTGCTTCAGGGGGGAAACAAGGCGAAGGGGGGCAGCCTTCATGGGTCACACCAGTACAGGAGGGAAGAGGGATCAGGAGGCCTCAAAGGCTTTGAGCTGAGCGGAACATGCTGACTTGTCAACGGAAGGAGAGGCGCTCGCGGGGGGAAGCCCCACTTATCTCGACTCAGCCGTCAAACGGCCATCTTGGCAATCTCCAAGATACGCAGGAGTGGACGCAGCCAGCTTAGAGACAGGGCCACTTTCCCACCTAGGTGACCTCCCAGGAGTGGGCTGGGCCAGAGGTCAACGAGTGAAAATATTGTTGTACTGCAGGAGCACTTCTACACACACAACCTTCTCCGCCCTCCATCTGGGCAACCCAGAGGCATCATCAGGGTTCAAAGACAGGCAGAAACGTCCAAGGCAGGTCTGAAGAAGTGCTGGCAAGAGTCCAGGAAGAAGGCAGAGAGTCCAAAGTCTGTTTCAGGGGCCTAATTCAGTTTATTTTACCCTAAAAATGTTCACGTCATCAAAGCTGGCCCTCTTTTAAAAAGTTTGGACACCCCTGCTAGAGGGTCCCTACACCTGGCTGAGAGGCTACCTGCATACTCCTCCTTCCACTAAAGCCCCTCACTCCTAAGGAAGACCCAGGGCTCAGCTGGAAGGATCGGATACAAGGCTGGTATGGTCAGACTTGGGGGGGTATTTAGTGCACAAAGGTTCCAGCAGAAACAAAAAAAGAGAGGAAAACTTCACTTCCAAGCCAGTAGAAGCTGCCCTGGTCTGCTCACCATCGCCCCTCGGCTCCGAAGCCCTTGCCAGTAGCCAGCCTTGGGGGTGCTGTGCTGGCTTGGTCATGGTGGCCCCTTGAGGGGGAAGCGAGGCTCTTCCTCCAGCACCAAGAGGAGACCCAAGCAAAGAACCCTCCTTTCCACACCCGTCTGCTGCAGTCGTGGGGAAAGGGCCAGTTGACAGCACTCTGCTTTAGTGTTTCCAGGCCCCTTTGCACCACGAACCCCTCCCTCACTCCCCGCACCCTGTGGCCAGGCGCATATGAGGGAACATGCAGACGTACCCCTCCAGCCTTAGCCTAGAATCAAACTGGGAATTGGGAATCCAGCTCTTGCAGAAACAGAAATATCTCGCCTGGCAGAGGCACGAGGGAACCCTGTGTAGAACCAAAACGGTGACCATGTTCCAGAAGGCCTGCAAACGCCACCTTGGTAGTCAGAATAACCCTGGGGCTGATTGTCATTTGCTGCCAGAATGAGCTCGCTTATGTTCACCTGCTTTGAAGTTTGGAAGCCTGAGCTTGCTTTTGTATAAGACGTGATGCCTGAATGCTTTCCCAGGTGCCGACAAGTCATGGCGACCGCTTGCCTCTTCAGGGTCCGTGCCGAGTCTGGCTCTGCAGTCTGTGTTGTACATTGGCCTGTTCTAGAGCTAGAATGGATCCCTCTGGTGTTTTTGACCTCCTCTGGTATCCCTGCACCAAACCACTTGTGCAGGCCCTCCTCCTTTGGGCCTGTGGATCAGGGCCACCCCCTCCACCCTTGGCCACCATCGCTGACTGCAGACCTTGAGGGATGGCTCAGCTCTTCTTCCCGCCATGGCAAACGCACCACAGAAAGACATGTGTGCCTTCCATCCACCCGCATGCCAGTTGTGCTTCCCAAGCCACAAGATTTCACCAGGCTCTAGGGAGCCGGCAGCCAGCTGGCAGCCACGGCCCCTGACCAAGAGTCCGATGGGCTTCTGGCCTCCAGGCATGGAGACATCCCTCCGTTTCCACAGCACCAGAGTTGATTGGCTGAGCTGTCTCCTGACGACTGCAGCTGCCTGGCGCTCCCTCTTTGGCCTCGGGGCTCGGGGCTGCTCCTGGGACTGTGCCAAGAAGCGCCAGCCCCACCCAAGCCAGGCTCCCCTGCCCTCCGGAGGGAACAGGTCTCTGGCCAGGCTGCAGCACCTTTCCCTTATCATCCTTAAACCTTTCCCTGCAGGCACAGCGTGGACACAGGGCTGCTGAAAACGGGCTTTGCAAAATGTTCCTGTTTGTTCCTGTTAATGGCTGCTACAAGGCTGGGCGAAAATCGCCCTCCCCACGCCAGGCAAGAGAGAGGAAAGATTTCAAAGGATGGCGGCACAAAGAAAGGTCTCTTGGCTGCCCCATGCAACTCTCCAGCCCCTGCACCAGTGGGTGGGGGGTTTCCTTGGCACTGCACTCAAGAAGGCAATGGGTGGCTCCTTGAAGGAACACAATGTGGGACTTGCTGCCATTGCCCACGGCAATTGGGACCCGTTTCTCTCTGGGTCCGTTCTGTTCCGCGGAGTGGGGGGTGGGCTTTGTGCAGAGAAGAGGCTGGTGGGCCATTTTCCTCCCCTTCCTGGGAGCTTCAAAGGGTTTCTGCAGCCAGCCCCCCCCCCCGCTTGACCCGCCTCCCCTCCCGCTTGTCTCGCTTCCTTCTTTCTTTCTGAAAAGGCTGGTTGCTGCCTGCCGCTGGGCTTGCCCCGCAGACAGCCTGACCCAGCCATTTTCACAGCTCCGCTTAAACCTCTTCACCGCGGGGCCTGCGAGGAGCGCACAAAGGCGGGCAGGGCTTCTCCTTCTGTTTCGGCAACCCACACAAGCCCACGCAGCAGCAGCAGCAGCAAGAGCGCTGATCGCTCGCAGCCTTAAAGGAAGCCCAGCCTCCAAGCTGGCTCACTGGTTCTTCTGCTGCCCCTCTGCATGGGCAGAAGCAGACTCAGGGCAGCCCAGGTGGGAACAGGCTGGAGGAGGAAGCATCCGGGAAGGTCCCACCTCCCTGGCTGTGCCTGAACGTGGCTCCTTCTGGAGCCCCCTCTCCTCACACTCAGACCTGCTCCTTCCTTCCCATCTGGTCCAAATGCCCCTGGGCTGGTTCAGACCCCCTCCTCCCCCCCCCCCCAGCCCTTCAGCTCTTTGCTTACACTTAAAAATGTACCACCTTTGTTCTCTGTTCACCTGGGGGCTGTTCGGGGGGGTGAAGGAAGGGGACAACTGCAAAGACCATCGAGAGCAGCCAAGATTGGCAAAAGGCAAGAGATGCAGCGTTACCTAGTGGTTAGAGTCAGACCAGGACCTGGGAGAGATCAGGGCTCAACCCCCCACTTGGCCAGAAGGCTCTTTGGGTTGTGACTTGGGCAGTTGTTGCCTCTTCACTTGACCTCCTTGGGGCGAAAGGAGCGGGGGAAGAGGATTACCGTGTTGTCCGAGAGGGGAGGCAGGACAATGATCTTCTCCAGGGTGTTCATGACCACCCTCCAGAGATCCTTCAGCACCCGCTTCAGCACTGTCTTCTCACAGACGTCCGCAAAGAGCGTCAGGCTGCAGGGGGAGAGCAGAGGGTTAGGCTCAAGCAAAAGGACCTCAGCAGGACAAAGGGATCCCTGACTTTTCCCTGGTGGCCACAAGTGCCTGGCCAGAACCAAAGGTCCATCCAGCCTGCATTTGGTCTTCTCCAGCCGACTCCCTTGGCTGGACGCAACCAGCAGTTGTGGCCATGCCTTGAGGTCTGGCCAGGCCAACTGCTATTGCTACTTCCAGCTCTTAGGGGAGCTTTTGTAATTCACTCTGGGCCGCTTTAAAAGTCCTTCTGCCTCAGCTGGGACTGACAGAGAAACCAAGAAAGGGTGGGGGATTCTTCCGCAGAATCAGCCCCCTCCATTTCCCAGCCCTGGGCTCAAGCTGAGGTTGCTCTTCATAGACAGCCCCCAAGAGCCTGCGCAAACCCTCTAAATCTGGTGCGGATCTGCCTGGTGCCCTTACTTTCCATCCAGGAAGTCCATCAAGGGCCTGAGGACGTTGTCTGCATCTTGGGCCACCACATTCGGAGGGGCATTCCCCGGCCCTTTCACCTGGCAGAGGATATCCGACATCTGCTTGACGCAATCGTCGATCCGTGCCTGGAAACTAGAGGCGAGAAGGGACAAGATCACTCTGGGCGCGGCAACGCGGCACTTACGGGCACCTCCCTCCCTTGCAGGCGGATGCCACCTGCTTGTGGGCAAAGTCTGCCTCTGCATGAAGGAAAACAGGGCGAGCCCTCACAGCACAGCGCTCAGCAGCCCCCTAACATGAGCCTGGCCCACCTCACCTCGGGCAGCTCACGGGTCGGGGGATTTATGCTCCCAGAAATTCAAGCTCTCCCCTCCTCCCCCCTTGCACTTCTCAGGAGGAGGGACATAGGAAGGATACGTGGTTATCCTTGGACGGAAGCCAGGCCAGGATGCTTCTATCTCTCCTTCCCACTGCGCTGGCAGAGCAAGGGAATGCGGGAGAAGCAGCGGAGGAAAAGGAAAGTCCCCAGAGTTTAAAATGCCTCCCATATTTGGTTGCCAGCAGAGGAGATTGGCATTCACTATTAGAAGGAAATAGTTCAGGACCTAAGAGATGGGTTTGTGTGTCCCAAATCCAAGCAAGGGATTTACCCCACCCTTAAAAATTTTGGCTGGGCCCCTAGAACTTGTGATCAGTTTCGATTCTGTATTCCGGAGGAGGAGCCCGACTTTGCCTTGTCAATATTGAGGAGAGCTCACCGGACTGCCCTTATCTCCCAGCCCTCACTAAGCGCTTGTGTGCTGATAGCAGAGCTGCACCGAGAGAGAGCACTTTCTCTCCCTTAATGCAGCTGCCGCTTGCTAAAGCTGCCATATCGCCCTCTGAATGTTAAGAGAGAAATTGCACTCGATCAATGAGCTGGCAAGCAAAATCTGGCGCCGATAGGATCCCAAGAATATGAACTCGCGGCGGATTTCACAGTTCAGAGACTATTTCACTTTGAGCCAGGCGAGAAGTGCGTAAACGTTTCTTGGTTCTTCGGCTGCTTTCGTGCGTGAGGATTTGAGGATTAACAAAAGGGAAAGGAGCAAACGCCTGGCCTCTTTTTCCATCTCGTGAAGCAGACACAGAAGGAAGGCCATCTCCCTCTGCAACCCCTGGGCTGCTGGCACCCACCTGTTACCAAACACAGCACTGAGCTCATCCAGCACGTTGTTCAGCTTCACCTGCAGCTCCTTGAGGGAGTCGCTGGCTTCTGGATCCAGCTGTGGGCAGGAGGAAGGAAGGGAAGTGAGAAGCGCCAAGAGCATCTGTGCCCACTGCCTCCATTCGGACACTGAGTTCTAGATCAACGGCCGGTTGGCTAGGAGGGTGCGTCTGTCTGTCGGTGCTACGCTGGCGCTAGGAACTAGGAGCAAGCAACTCTGCAGCAGCGCCTAGTGTCTCCAAAAGTTTCCCCACTTCTAACAACATCTGACTCGCATCAGAAAGCCCTGCCTGGCAAAGGACGCAGCAAGTGAAAGACCGTCCGCAAGGCCACGTCTCTCTGTCCCCCAGCAACTGCGGAGTTGAGGACAGTTCAGACCCGCCAAGCCAAGCCAGCAAGACTCTCTTGGCGCCAACCTGTGTGGCAAACACAAGACTGAGGTCCCGACTCAGGGCTACACACATTCACGGGAAAATCGAGAGGGGACAGAAAGGGGGAGGCACCCCCAGATCCAACAGCAATGGGTGGAAGCCCATCAAGAAGGCAGCAGAGAGGAGACGCTGCCTGCCTCTGCTCCCTTCCATGCTGCAAACATGCCAAAATCCACTCAGCCATCCTGCCAGAGCCTTTGGCAAGAGAGATTCCTTAGCTACCTGTAGGCATTGCTGGTTTCTGGGCTCTGGGCCAACGACTGCCATTAAAAACAAGCACCTTTTCAAGCTGGTTTGGAGTGTCTCTCTCAACAGATGTGCTGTCAGTTCTTTCCCAGGGATTATCATTTTAAGTACACTTGTACTTTCCATTATATTCCAGGCAGGGTGGGGACAGAGACAGGAGCCCATCTGTGGAGACAGGGCGTTGCGGCAACAAAAGGGACCCCCAATAGTTCACCCCTGGCCTCTGCCTACTGCACCCCTGAGAGACGCCTGTCCACAAAAACTTCTATTTTTTTATATATGTAATGTCCCTACAATACATTAAACATTGGCTTCCCTTCCACCCTTCCATGGTTTCCTCCATATAACAATTATTGCTGAATATTACAATCAAACCATACCTTCTTTCCCCCATCTTATTCTCAATGTAACTTTTACTATTGAATTTTCTCCAAACCTGCTAGCAATTTAACCTGTTTATGATAGTTCTTCGTATAATCTGCAAACTATTCCCAATCAGCCTTTAATACTGTTTCATCCTACTCTCTGATTCTGCTTCCCTAAGCGACAATGTGGGTTTGCTCTTGTTTTCAGAGACTGTTTACGAGAGCCTAAGGCTTCTGAAGTCGAGGCCTCCAGAGCTATGGAATAAAAGCCCTGGGTGTGAAGGGCGGCCCACCAACAGCCTGCCTGTCTCCAGCTGCAAAGGAGGGCAGAGCTGCCGGATTCCGAACGGAGGGGGAGATAGACAAGGGGTTGCCATGGCAATGAGGCCGTGGCCAAACTGTGTCTCCATGGACCATAGTGGGAAGGAGGAGGATGCTTTTCGGGGCTCAGAGCTCTTGGATAAGACCCTGGGAGGGAGCGTGTTCCTTGCCCCCCAAGAAAAAGGGAAGCTGATTTCTGGTCACCTTTAGCTGAGCCCATGAGAGCATTGGACTTGCTTGGACAAATTTCAAAGTAGAGTTTAGAATTATTATTATTATTATTATTATTATTATTATTATTATTATTTGGCCACAATTATTGCATTTAACAGCCACCTCACCCAATGCTTTAATCCTAAATTCGCACTTTATTTCCGCGTGCAATCATTATAACCTGATGTGTTTCCTCCCACAACTGAAACACTTTCACTGCTTTCTTGCCAATGTACTTCGGATAAATTTTGCGAATGGGTGTCAGCCTCTGGTCAGATGACACCAAAAGCCTCTCGCCCACTGGGGCAAATTGAGGACCTCTGTTTAAATCAGCAGCTATTAGAGAGCTTCACATCACAGAGCCCCAAGATCACACACAAGCGAATGCCCTGTTGATGCCGGGGCTTTGGAGACTTCTCACCTGCCCTGGAATGGGAGTGCATCTCAGGACTGGGTCAGGTGGGAGCCCCACACCTCCCCCCCTCCTCCTCGTCCCAGTTGGCGTAGGAAACTGGGCTGTGACCCTGCGGCAGAAGGCAAACTCTCCCTTTCCCCGGGAGGAGGAGGAGGGAGCACGCAGAGCTGGCTGCTTAAAAAAGCCTCTCAGGATTCAACCAGCTGAAGCTGGTGTGTGTCGTGCCTTATTAAGGGAGCCGGTCTCATTACTGTGTGAGCGCCGAGGGAACGGCTGGCCCCTGGCATGAGTCACGCTGCCCAGGAACAGGCAGGCACCGGGCAAGCGCAGCCAAGAGCGAGATTCCCTCCCTCCCGGCCCCAGCATCTTTCTTCCTGCTCCACAGGTATAGCCCATAGCAAGATGCAGGTGGGCAGCCAGGGAGATCATCTCTCTCTCTTTTACTTAATAACATAACATTAAATATCTCTCAACTCAGCTTCAGCCCCGCTGGCTCAAGTCAGGGAGAATGAACATCAGCTCTGCTTTAGGCTGGTCTCAACTCCCCACCTGCTCTTACACTGCTGGGGATGGGGCTGTTGTGGGATGACGTGGTTGTGCGAATGAAACACATCTAACACTAAACCATGGCTTGCCTAGCCAAAGGTCGGCTTCTCTGAATGTCCAAACCCAGCCCACCACAATAACCGTGGTTTACTTTCTGGTAACAAACCAAGATGTGATGCTGTGGTTTGTAAAGGGCTCACGAACCATGTTTTAATTATGGTTTTATGTCATGTCTGAAACCAAAAGTCTTAAATGACTATGGTTTGCCCATCCCACGCTGGGCATGTGCTAAGCAGCAGAGTCTGGAGGCAAGAGCATCTGGGAAACAAAGGCGGCTCTGGAAAGAAGTCCTGGCTTCTCTGCTCGACTGTGAGACAACCTGTGGCTTGTTGAACAAACCATGGTTAAACTATGTGCTTATTGCATCCATTGGAAATAATACTATTTATTGATGGCTCTTACACCTTAACACGGTCCAGTGTTCATTCGGCAGGAACACAAGAGAGAGTAAGGACTGATCCACACTTACCTTTCGCCTGGCGTTTTCCAGGCATGAGTCTGCACTTTAAAACCCCAATTGCTTTTTATTTCGCCCTGGAGCATTCCTCGTGAAAACCTGCTCTTTAAAGATGAAACGCAAGAAGCGGCAACTGGGTGCTTATGTGCACTGCTGTTTGCTCCAATTCAGCAGTAAAGAGCGGGTTTTCATGGGGAAACCTCTGGAGCAGGCATAGGCAAACTCGGCCCTCCAGATGTTCTGCGACTACAATTCCCGTCATCCTTGACCACTGGTCCTGTTAGCGAGGGATGATGGGGGCTGTAGTCCCAAAACATCTGGAGGGCTGAGTTTGCCTATGGCTGCTCTGGAGCAAGAAAAAAAAAGTGCTCAGACATAAAACTTTAAAATGCAGACAGTGCCTGAAAAGTGTGGAGGAAAGGAAAATGTGGATAAGCTCAGAAAGAGACAGGAAGGCAGGAAGGCAGCCCAGTCCCCCCACCCCCATTCTCCTCTCCGCCCGCCCACCCCCTGCAAAAAACTGGGAAATGCCTGATGGAGGTCCATGGATGCTGGACCAGTTGGGCCATTGGTCTGATCCAGCAGGCTATTCCCATGTTCCCCCAGTCTCAACTGCATGGAGACTCACAACAAAAGGGTCAACACACTCACACATGACAGGCTAGATAAGGCCATCAATGACTATGACTACTCTAATTCCTGGAAGGCAAGTTCCTGTAAGTGCAGGATTTGCTTTCATTTGGCAAGCCTTCCCGCTGCAGAAGACCTAGAGAAAAAGCAGCAGGTGACTCATGGGAAACTCTAGATAAGCTGGGAAGGGGAAAGGCTTCGGAGAGGGAAGGGTGAAGCTCTGCACTAAAACGAGCAGCAAATGTTTCTAGCTATTTGTTCAGCTGACTAAATCCAAAAGCGGGAGAACTACATTATCTCAGTGGCCGACACTCGCTAGCCAGGCTGAGGAACAGCATTCAGAGTCCTTGCACAGCACACAGGTGAAGGCAAGAGGGACTGAGAATCTGCACGGAGCAGAACTCGGAATGGAGGCACCAGGGGGAAACCGCTTAAGGCACTTCAGGGACACCAAGGCCTCTTCCTAGCAGCAGTGCTGGAGACCAAAGTTGGCCAGAGGGAGCAAGAGAGACCCGATGGATGGCAACACTTTGCCCAAGGCAGCCTGGGTCTGTTCTCCACACCAACCAATAGCCTCTGCCATCACTTCCCATTCCATGCTTTTTCCTAAGGATATTTTGCACAGCTCTGAGCTGCTTCTTGACATGCTGCCAGGGAGAAGCCACCCGATGCCACGGTGCCACCATGGAGTTTCCTGCCACGTGCAGAGCCTACATCTATTCAGGATCTAGGGCAGAGCTTTCCAAACTTTCCATGTCGGTGACACACTTTTTAGACAGGCATCATTTCACGACACAGGAATTCAGTTTTACAAGTAAACCGGAGGTTGAACTAACCCCTTTCCAGCCCCGGGAGGAGCGCGGGGAGCATTTGCACCACACACCTACATTCTGCAGCCAACACACTAGCGTGTCGCGACACACAGTCTAGAAAGCTCTGATCTAGGAAGTCACAGCTAAGGAGGAAGTGTCTTAAGGCCAAGAGTAAGCAATATGGATTCTAACAGCCTTAGGATTCCTCGGTTCAGGATTCTGATTCTGATTCTGTTCCTGATTCTGATCCTTTTCCTTTTCCTGTTCCTGATTCTGTTCCTGATTCTCATCCTGATTCTGAGTCTCATCCTGATTTTGATTTTGATCCTTCTCCTTCTCCTTCTCTTCCACATTCTCAGTCTTGGAAAGCAAGGGAAAGACAGAGACAGACATGCAAAGGTTAGACCAAGCATTCTCACAGCGTTACAGAAAATCTCACAGCTTGAATCAGCGACAGAGGGGGGAAATCCTGCCTCCAGTTAAGGCTTGGAAGGCATCAGGCAACACAGCTGTATCCACACAGGCCCAGCAAGTATCCAGAATAATGAGAAAGGGCACACACAGTCTGTTCAGCTGCGAAGGATGACCCAAAGCCAATTGTAGCAGCTGGAACTTGCTTCTGGAAGAAGCACATTTTCAAACCAGACTCATTCAGCAAAGTCTTTACACATTTGCATCTCAGCTTTCATCAACCCAGCTTCACTCAAGTTGGCCGCCACATGGCGAATCGATGGTATGAACGTTTCAGGCCATTTATAAAGTGAGACTCAGCACATCCATACGAACCCTTTAGAAACTCAAGAGTTAGGAAACGTGTTCAACGAAGGCCGTGATCTCATCTTCCCTTCCTTCTCTGACTATGACAGGAGTAGCCAACATGTCTGTCCATCTCCCCCCCCCCCCTTCTGACCATTAGCCTTCTGGCTGGGCCTGGTGGGAATTACAGTTCACCACTTTGTCTCTTGGTGGTGCATGATGTAATCAGGGGCAGGCCTGCAAGCTACCCATTTCCCCAGCCACAAAATCCAATCCCCGACCAGCTGACGAGGCAGTACTGAGCCCCACCCTCAGAAGGGCTCCTCCGAGCTCTCACCTCCTTGGCCCCCATGGCTTCAAACATCTTCTCCAGCTGCACCCTCAGCTGCTGGATGTTGTTCATCAGGATGCAGGGCTGAGCAGGAGGAGAAAACACCAATGACAGGTTACTAGTGAGACAGACAAATGCCAAGGCCACTGACTCTCTCTGCGCAAAGCCTTCAGGCCAGATACAGGTGAGAAGGCCTTTCTTCCTTAGGCAGGAAGTGAGTTCTGCAAATTCAGTAGCCCAGCCAGCAGGAAGTGAACGGATCTCTCTCTCCCCGCCGGTTTCCGAGAAGCCCAGTTGATGTTTGGAGCTGGAAGCCCAACTGGCAGAGAGTCTTGGAGTGAGAAACAAGTGAAATGGCTGGAGTGCCATGCCCACCCCCGCGCCCCAGGACCTCATGCCCTCCCATCACTATCAGGAGTTGGAGAGAGTCAGAGGGAACATTTTGTCAAGGCAGAAAGAAACCTAGCTCCCGGGGAACCAATGAACGAACAAGGACGACGTTCGGGGACAGGAAGCGCCTCTCATTTTGTGACCCTTCTGTGAGCGAAGGCTGAGCAACTTTCCCCTCCTAAGCAGCAGAAAAGGGTAAGAGGCACTTCCTGCCTTGAGAACCCGGCTGCAAAAAGTGCATTCCAAGAACGCCCATCGGTCTACAGACAACAATTTTAATATTTAAATGCCACCCACCTGACTGGGTTGCCACAGCCACTCTGGGTGGCTTCTGGCAATACACACACACACACACACACACACACACACACACACACACAGTCAACAAATCTTGGGCAACTATCTGTCCAAAGGTGCCTGGCCTTGAGGATATGGCTAAGAAGAGAGGGGCACGTCTTCTCCCCGTTTGTCCTCTGCGTTCCCCATCCCAACCAGGCAGAAGGACTCACCACTTTCTCCTTAGAGCAGTAGGCCTGGAAACTCCGGGAGACGATGTCTGCGTACTGCATCAGCACCTTCCCAATGGTCTGCAAGGAGACCAGAAAGGTTACCTGCCTCGTTCTGAGCGGCACAAGAGGAACATTTAATGGTTTGTCACAGCTGAATTTCATCTAGTTAAGTCTCTCTGAGGTTTCGTTTTGGCAAAAAGCCACTAACAAATGCTGCTGTTGACCGTGATGATAATTGCACCCCTTTCCCCCTGGAGAACGAGGCTCCTAGAGATCCCGTGGGCGGAGGGGCATCACCTTGGCAAAGCGCCGCATGTAGCAGGCCAGGATGGCCGGGTCGGGGCATTCCAGCTTCTTGATGATTTCAAAACTCTGGTTGAGCTGGGTGAAGACATCCACCACCGAGCAGGAGAAGAGAGCATGCTCAGATGTCTGCTGGAACTGAACACAAACAAGAAACATGCAGTGTGAAGAAAGACCGGGATAGCTCAGACGGTACAGCATGAGAATCTTAATTTCAGGGTCCTGGGTTCGAGTGTCAATGCAGGGCAAAAGATTCCTGCATTGCAGGGGGCTGGACTCGAGGACCCTCGGGGTCTCTTCTAACTCCACGATTCTGTGATTCTACCTGGTGCCTTTGAGTTCATGCAAGCCTTTTACCATGTGAATTTTAATCTGAAACACTTTTCTATTTTCTACCAAGTCTTCCACGATCCTGAAGGATACCTGTTGGCTTCTTTATTTATTAAGTTTATACACGGTAGGACGGCAAAATGCAGAAGGCATACAACAATTCACACATTGGACGACAGTACTGCTGTCCAATAATCCAATAACAGCCTAATTATATCAATGCCAAATTATAATACAGTTCCTAATACCAATCATTCAAATGGCCCCCCGCATGCTAGAATTGATGGTTTGATGATTTACTTTATTTCTGTGTTCCAAAACCTTACCCCATCCTTCTTATCTCTCTCCAGAGCTCCATGCAAAAATTCCAGGGACACGTCTTCATTCTCATCCAGCCACTGCATCACAAACTGCTCAAACCACCTGCGTTGGGGAGGGAGGGAAGACAACGTCATTTGCGTTTGCAAAGCCCTTCCCCACCAGCCGGCCGCTCTGGGACCAAACTCGCCCAAAACTGCCCCCCAGCATTGGAAGGAGACAGAATATTCACAGGCCCTTGCCCCCCTCTTTCCCCCTCCCTCCTTCATTTCATGTCCTCTGCCTCTGTAGCACTGCAAACTGCAGGGAAGGAAATTACAGGGATTTGCATGACTTCCAGTGAACGAGGGGAGAATCCTGCTCTTGACTAAACACCCAAGGAAGGGGCAGGGACCCAAGGTCTGGATGTGGCCCCTTGGGCTGTGGACATTCTGAGTCTGCCTCACGTGTCCCAGGTATTTCTGAAACACTGATTGCGCGTCTTCTTTGCCACAGCCAAGGCTATCACAGCATCCCCAGAGGCCCAGAATCGATGTAAGAGATGGGATATTGGGAAAGTGACAGAGCTGCAGATTGCAGAAAGTTATGGTGAGGCAGACAAAAGACCAGTTGGGGGGAAATTGGTCTCCATTTATGTCTCCATTTATACCCTAATAAGAGCTGATGCAGCGAGAGGTCTCTCTCCCGAGGCAGAATCTCTTTCAGAGAAAGAAGGACAGCTTGCCATTATTCCCTCCAAGTGTGGAGAACAGAGTGACTGGCCTTCGGGTTGCTTCACTCGTTTTACCTAAATGCTGGATGATTGAATCTTTCTGTTTAGGTGCATGTCAACTAGATGGCTTCTCTCCCAAGCTTGTGTTTGCGTGTCTTCTTGCGGCAGATGACACTGCTCTGGAAAGCAGTCGAGGGGTGGCACAGGCTCCCCCTCCCGCCTGCCCAGACCCAAAATCGCCCTAAACTCTGTTCACATGGGCTGGATTGTCCTGGGCTGCTCCTCGCCCCTCCCAGTCCAGGCACTGCTTTTCAGGATCGGTTCTTTGTCAACCGGGACTGTCTGAAGTTCCGACAGCAGCCAGGGCAGAGGCATCTTCAGGCCCCGGAGGCAGAACAAGCCGCGGAAGAGGCCAGGGGGCTCTTTGTCCCCAAGAGAACAGAAACACCCGCCTGGCGCTGCGAGGCCGTTGTCTGCCTGCTTGTGTTCGTGCGGAGCCAGAGCCCGCCTCTGTCTAGAAACGCGGCTGAAACACAAGGTGCTTGCAAACAAGGGAAGGGGAGTCAACAAAGCAGCACATTGTGCGATCTTCACAGCCGATTACGGCCCTCTTCAAACCCGCAGCTGAGTTTATACAAACGGCGCTAATTATGGGGTGCTTAAATTTGCAAAGAAAGTGAGAGACACTACGGAGGGAGCGAGAGCAAAGCCCAGAGCATGCTGGGAAGCCTGAAATAACCCTTCACACTTCAGAATAGAAAGGCACAGCCTACCCGATGCTGGGAATTGTAATTGGCACGGTGTTAAAAAGCTGGCATCGGCCCATCCGCACCGCAGCCAGCAAGTTGACAGCAAGTTGCAAGCACCACAAAGCTCTGTTTGAATGCACACACGGCAGGGTATTTTGCAGTTGAGACATTTCACAAGAATCTGAGAAATTTGATTGCACACAAAGGTGGTCCAGGAATTAGGCACCCCGTATTGGGGCTACGAGACAAACATGCCCCCAAAATTCTGAGGCACAGCGGTTTCCTATTGAGACCTTCTATGCACCCCTTTAACATGTGCTGATGGCAGTAGATGCTTGCGCAGTGCCTGGGAGGCACTTGAGCCAGGATTAGGACCCAGAACCAGCAGCCCTCAAACAATGCAAGAGTCCCATCCGGACTGGACAGGAACAGCCACATCAGGCCAGCAGCGGGCTGTAGATTCCCATGACAGAGGCAGCTGGAAACCTCCAGACAGAGAGCTGGGAGAGGCCAGGGAGTCTTCATGGAGGAGCGCAAGGCCTGCCGGAGGGTAAGAAGAAAGGCCAGGGAATCTCTGGCAGTGTCCGGGCCACACCTTGGGGAAAAGCGTAAGCCTCTTCATAGTTGCTCGAGTGCTGTGATCATAGAGTCATGGATTTGCAGAGTTGGAAGGGACACCCAAGGGACATCTAGGCAAACCCACACCAATGCAGGAATCACAGTGAAGAATCCCTGACTGACAGGTGGCCATCCAACCTCTGTTTGGAATCCGCCAATGAAAGAGAGCCCATCGCCTTCCGAGGGAGTCTGTTCCACCACTGACCAGCTCTCACCACCAGAAATTTCTTCGTGATGTTTAGTTGGAACTTGAGGCCATTGGTTCATGTCCTCCCCTCTGGAGCAGCACAAAACAAGGCTGCTCCATCTTCCAGGAGGCAGCCCTTGAGATACTGGAAGATGGCTCTCGTTTCACCTCTCATTCTTCTCTTCCCACTCCCTCCACCGTTCCTGCTAAGGCAGGGCAGGTCTCCGCTGAGCCAGAAGACTATCAGGGGCTGGTGCCACCTGCTAAGGCAGTCAAGAGCAAGGCCAGCCTTTCTCGGCAGCGATGAACACTCCCTGCGGTGCCGAGGAAAGGAAAGCGCAGCTGCAAGTGAGGAGACGCCGGGTTGGGAGGAAGCCTCTGAGGGCCCACAGGCAAAGCGAGTTCTCTGCCTGTTTGAGCACGGAGGCTGGAAGGAAGGGAAGCGAAACTGGGCGCTCTTGCCCAGCACCTTCCCCCTACTCTTTGAACCAACTGGAGTCCGCCAGCAGTGGGCAACGACGCCATCACATGTTATTTTTCCATCTCTTGCCCACGCAGAGCCCCGCTTCCAACTGTGATGAGGCTCCGGTTTGCCTTAAGTTGTTTGCTGACATTTGGAGAGAAAGCCAAAGCAGGGAAGTGTTAATATCGTCCAAATTTGATGGCGATGCAGATTATTAGGAAAGCAAGTGACTCAGCAAACACACATGCATCAAACCCGGGATCCTGCCAGGGCTGCTGGCAAGAGGCAAGGCAAGGCAGGGGGTTGGAAGAGGCAGGAGGTGTCTGCAAACAGCCCCTGGGCTGAAATATGAGCCTGGCCCAGTGGCAGAAGGTGCTGGGAGGTGGCAGAGAAGTGCCATGGCAACAGGGCTGCCATCAAGAGGCAGCCCAGAGGGCAGCCAAGATCACACTGGCTCTCAGTGCACCCTCTGCTTAGTAATGCTTAGCATTTAGATCCGTTCTCCATCCGCAGATGGCAGGTGGCTGACTAACAGCCCAATTCGCCACACAGCCAAGGCAAAGCAGGTGACTTGGGCCAATTTAGAGCCAGGTTCCTTGCCATCCAACCACTCGGTGGGTGCCGCCTTCTCCTGGCTTTCTCGGTGGGGCAGCCTAGGCAAGTCTGGTACACAGGGAGACAGCTCAGAAATGCAGATTTGTTATCCTCCTGAAAGCGACTGAATCATCCTTGGCGCTGGGCTCAGAGTCGGGGCTGTGTGTGGTGGAAGCCGGCAGCGGAGATTCTCATGTGGGCTAGAAACAGGAAGCGTGGAATTGGCTTGGGGAAGGGGGTAATTAGCCCTTAATAATGAGCAGGACGGAACGCGCGCCATCTCTTCTACGTGATCCGAACACTCTGCCTTTCACAGCTCAGAAACACAGAGGCACAGCGTGGCTGCCGATCCTGGCGTCTGATTCACACTCCGGAACACTTCCTTCTTCAGACTGTTTTGCAGGTCCAGGACCAGGGAGCCAACGCCTGGCTGCACCCAAGAGGTCCAGAGCATGCCGGGATTCTGATGGAGGCTCTTGCTGGTGGCTGCGCAGGCTCCAAAGGCAGTTTCCACAAGACCAGAAAGGTCTGGAACCACAGTTAACAAGGCAGCATATCACACGTGACAACCTTCTTTTGTTCAGGACAAGGCCAGGAAGGAAGCCTTGCTCCAGCCCATGAGAGACTCAGGAGGTACTTTGGACCCCAATCAGGTCCAGGTTCTGCTCTAATCCACAGCCTGAAACTTCACAGCTACAGGAGCAATTCAGCCCCAGAATCAGATGCTGCATTTAATTTCTGGAGCTTTGCCAAGAAGTGCTGGCAGACTTCCAGCAAGGATGCTTACTGAGCAAACTTCTTCCTGCTCTTACGCTCTCCCTCCCCTTTCTATGGCCTAGGATGGCACACAAGGAACGGCAAGGCTGCCTGTGTTTGCCCTGCTTCTGACACTGCTAGCGCCAGGGGGGGGGCAGGTCTCTCCCCCTTTGCAAACATGAAGGGCTGCAGCTCAGTGCTGCATGAACAAGGGCCCGGGCTCCTGGCTCTGGAGCTACAGGCACGGCTGGGATGGACTCCAGCCAGAAAGCCTGGGCAGCTGCTGCCAGTCAGAGTCAATACCACTAAGCTAGATGGACCAAGGGTCTGATCTGGCCTTTTATAAGAAGGGCTGGGGAACCTTTTTGAGCAGTGCAAAAGGAAGTCTGGATGAGCCCTTGGAGGAAAGTGGGAGGGGCTGGCAAGGGCCTTTGTGGCTCTCCCCTCAAGGGTGAAACTGGAAGAAGCCAGAGGCCTTTCTCTTGGGCATGGTGGGCCAATTGGTGCCAAAGAAAGATAGAAATTTCTTTATGTACGCAACAACAGCAGCAAGAATTCTCATCGCAAAGTATTGGAAGACACAAGAGCTACCCACCCTGGAAGAATGGCAGATGAAGCTGATAGACTATATGGAATTGGCGGAAATGACTGACAGAATCCGAGACCTGGGAGAAGAGTTGGTGGAAGAAGACTGGAAGAAATTCAAAGACTATCTTCAGAAATATTATAAAATTAATGAGTGTTAAAATTGTGCTTGGATGGGTAATAAGTGGTAATTAGTGATAAAAGTTATTAAGATTATGCAAAAAAGGTATTGATAATTGGTTGAAAAATATGGATATAGTATATGTTATGGTACAAAGTTTAAACATTTGATAAAGGGTAAGAATTTGCTGAATTAAATATTTGAATGGGAATACAAAAAGGGGAAGGTGCGAGGAGGTCAAGAACATAAGCATATGAAATTGAGGTTATTGGAAAAATGGAATGGTTTTATTTTTTCTTTGTTTAAATTTAATTTTTCTTAATTAGTTGTGTTTTTCTTTCTGTATTTTTTTCTTGTGTGTGTTTCTTTTTTCTGTAATTTATGATTTTTTACTCTGTGAATCTCTACTTTTCTTTTTTGTAAAACTTTAATAAAAATCTTATAAAAAAAAAAACAACAAGGGTGAAACTGGAGACCTAAGAGAGAAAGGGGCAGAACAGAGCTGCAAGTCAATCTATTCTGCCTTGGTCAGACCCCAGCGGGAATACTGCGCTCAGTTCTGGGCACCACAATTTAAGGAGGATGTTGATAAGCTGGGAGGTGTGCAGAAGAGGGCAACCAAGATGATGAAGGGTCTGGCAACCAAGCCTGATGAGGAACGGTTGAAGGAGCT
This sequence comes from Podarcis filfolensis, assembly GCF_964270895.1. NCBI lineage: Eukaryota > Metazoa > Chordata > Lepidosauria > Squamata > Lacertidae > Podarcis > Podarcis filfolensis. The sequence goes on from NC_139613.1 coordinate 791,809, forward strand.
GGGTATGCTTAGCCTGGAAAAGAGGAGACTGAGAGGAGCTATGATAGTTGTCTTCAAATATCTCTTGGGCTGCCACATGGAGGGTGGAGGATGCTTGTTTTCTCCTGCCCTGGAGGGCAGGACTCAAACCCATGGCTCCAAGTTACAAGAAAGGAGATTCTGACTAAGCATCAGGAAGAACTTTCTGACAGTGAGAGCTGCTCGACAGTGGAAGACTCCCTCCTTCCTTGGAGGTTTTAAAGCAGAGCTTGGATGGCCATTGGGTAGGGATTCTTTAGCTGAGATTCCTGCATTGCAGGGGTTGGACTAGATGACCCTTGGCTCCCTCCCAATTCTATGATTCCATTACTCTACGTCAGCTCTTCCTCTGTGGGGCCAGAGGCAACATCTGGTGCCAGAGCTGCCCCCTCAGCCTCCAGGAGAGAGACCAAGCAAGGACAGATAGCTCTGGCTTGTCCTCCCAGCTCAGAGCCCTCTGGCAGCAGACGGCCAGCCTTGGGAACTTCTTTTGTGATGCTGGGCCGAGCCCTCTAAAGTTTCTTCTTGAATGGGGTGGTGGCAGTGAACAAACGCCAACAGAAATGTGTGTCTCGTTGGACAACCGAAAGAGTAAGTGGCAGAGACCGGCCTTACCAGGAGGTAACCCCACGCCTCAGAAAGGCCTCCCTTGCACCAGTGAGCATTTCAACCTGGGGAGGCAGCATCCTGCTCCACGTACCCCTAAGAGGAAGGAGGCAGGAGGCCGTCGGGAAAGGGCACTGTGAGTCACACAGCCAAATCCTCCGGAGAACTTAAGGCGCCTCCGCTTTCCGAAGGGGGGAGGCAGTGGCGCAGGGGTGTGTGCCTTGCAAGGGAGCCGGAGGTCCCAGGGTGAGCCAGGTACTTACGCAGGGTACTCAGGTATTTTCCCGGCGAAGGCTGGCAGGCTGCAGACATACTCGTTGTACAGCCACTTCACTTTGAAGTGCAAGTTCATGTAGTCGGCGCTTTTGCACAGCCGGTGCTTCTCGTGTTCTGTGAGGAAGGTGGAGAGAGACGAGCAGAGAGGGAGGGAGGGAGAAGGAACGAGAATGCTGTCAGGTGAGTAATTCAATCGGCTCCTTTCCCAGCAACCTGCCACAAAAACAGGAGCCTCCGCACATCCGCAGGGCAGAACGCCCTGCCACACAGTGCATGTCCAAAACCCACGAAATCCCCGCAACCTGGGATCCTGCTAACGATCGCAGGGCATGGCAGTTCATTCGGTTGGGGCCCGGAACTGATTTTCCACACAGCACTTCAAAAATAGACGGGAAGAGTTTCTGGTTGCCATGGCAATGAGAGGAGAACAGCTTCTTAGGGCTGGTCCTCCTCCTAAGATGCTGCACACATCTCCTAGAGGAGGAAGCACAAAGCAAATCCCTAGAAACAAAAGCAGCCCCCCATGCTGGAGAGTCTTCTGGAGCGCCCTCTGCCCCCCGTCTCACCCAAGCCAGCCCAGTCCTTGGGCAAACCAGAAGGAATGGGGGGGGGGCACTGGGTTTGGCCTCCTGGATTTCCAGGCTCCTCCAGCCTCTCTAAAACGAGCTTCAAAATCCAGCACATGCAGCTTCCCAAACCAGCCGGGAGAAGCATTTGCCTGCTTCACAGAGGTCGCCAGGTCCAGTTCGAAAGGGCACAAAGCAGCCGCCTTGCTGAAGCTGGGCAGCTCTGGGTCTGGTCTGGCACTGGATGGGAGACCAGCGGGGAACCCCATGGCTTTGCCTCGAGTTCCATCGTGGAGGAAAAGAAGGATACAAATCTAAAAGTTGAAGACAGGTTGCACTGCTTGCCTGCCCAGGTGACGAGAGAGACACTTCCCACAAGGCAATTGGGGCGCATGATGCCTCCATCTTGCCCCAGGTCAGTCGTCTCAAGCATGAGACCTTGTGCACAGATGTCTCCTCTTCTCTTTTTCCAAAGTCCCTCCTGTCCACCCCCTTCTCTGGCAGACAGCTGGGTGCTCTCCAAGTTGAGCGGCACCTTTTGCCAAGAAGTGACCCACACGCTGCAACCACAAGGCCCAGGGAGCTTCTGCTCTCTCCTCGCTGAGGGCCAGTGGCTGCTGGGCTCTTCCCCAAGGTGAAACGGACCTCCCCCAATCTTCCGCATGAGCTCAGGACAGCAGCATGGGGGGCTCCTGGCCTGTCTCCCATCCAAGCGCAGGCCAAGCCCAGGAGGCACATCCGAGGCAGGGACAGATCTAACCAGCTAACTCTTTCAAGCCACCTGAGGATCTGGAGGTCCTAACTGTGTGGCTGAAGCCACTGCTTGCAAGAAACAGTCCCCCTTCCCTCCCAGGAGCAGAGCTGCGCATTCTCTGGGCAAAGAGGGGCAGCAGGATGTGCCACCATCCTCTGCAGCCAATGACCCCGGCCAGGGCGCCCCCCTCCTTCTCTTCAGCAGAAGCGGCCAGGGAAGCGTCAATGTCCTGGAATCCCCAAGGGCAGGTCGTTTGCCAGGCATGGCAAGGCCGGTCTAAGATCCCGAAAGCCCCCAGGGGAAAGGGGATTTACTGAAAGCAAGCGCAGAGCAATTCTGCGTCCCACTTCAGACAGCAGGAGGGTTTTATTAGCACTCAAGGAGGCCAGTAATTAAGACTTATTGGGGGAGAGAAAGAGAAAGAAAGGAGGTCACCTGGATACCCATTTAAGCCTGAAGGCGCGAGGAGATCCCCAGACATTTGGTAAGAGGATGCCGCCTTCCTGAAAGCAAGAGTTCTTCTGCTACAGAATAATTGTAGGACCAATGTACCATATTTTTCTGTGTATAAGACTAGGTTTTCCCCCTAAAAAATAATTTCCAAAATTTGGGGGCATCTTATACACCTATAGCTCTCCCTCCATTTTCTTAAGTCAGAGTTCCCCAAAATAGGGGGAATCTTATACATGGGGGCGTCTTATAGACGGAAGAATAGGGTAAATTCCATCACTAGCCTCAGTTTCATTTTAAATTATTCAGGTTTAGGTAATTGGAATAAATCCCCTGCCCACCTTTTCCTGTTCTACCAACACCAACCAGTGCCACACATCAGAAGGAGCACCCCACAGCATGGAGGGCATTCCCAAGACCCCTTGAGGGAATTCCCAGCAGCTGAAGAAGACCTTTGCATTCCTCCCCACACCTTAGGCTCAGGACACCGTTTTCACCCTGACTGCTCAGGACCACAAGACCTCTGAAGAGAACAGGAAACACTCAGGCTTTTCATCTCCTCTGCGTGTGTGATGGCCCTTCGAGGCTCCCTGTAGGTTTTTCCTGGGCTCAGGCCTCTTGCTGTCTGGCTCTCCCAGCCCATCTTAAGACTTCAGGACGCAGAGAGAAAAGGGCCAGGAGAGATGAGACGTCAAAGCCAACGCAGAGCCTTCAGCTTTTGGCACCTTCGCTTCCAGAATGTTTCCATGACACTTGTCTCAACGCAAAAAATGCCAACTATCCTGGCAGAAACTTTTCTAACCTTGGGCTGCCTAAATTCTTAAAAATTGCTGGTAAATGCCACTGATCCCCACTTGATAATATCCAGGGAAAACAGAGCCAATGGCATAACATGAAGGCACCGTGTATATTTGTATCCTGTGCCTCCTCCTTCAAGAAGGGGCCGGACCTCCTTCTCAAGATTTCTGCACTTTCAGATGATACCCTGAACTTAAGAGGTCCCTGCTAAACATCAGGGAAAACCTTCTGGCTGTCAGAGCCATCCAACAGAGACTCCCATGAGAGGTAGTGGACTCTCCTTCAAAGAGCCTAGATGGCCATCTCTCATCTATGACCTAGCTGAGATTCCCACACTGCAGGGGGTTGGACTACATGAGCCTTGGGGCATCTTTCAACTCTACGATTCTATGATTCTAAGACCGAAGTGCTGAAGTTTTGGACAGCGACGTCTAAAAGCCAATACGTTGGCAACGGCCAAGATTTTCACACTTGACCCTACAGAGAGGAAGGGCTGCAATGGCCGACAGGCTTTTCCTCCCAGGGACATCTGATGATGATGATAATAATGATAATAATAATAATAATAATAATAATAATAATAATAATAATAATAATAATAATTTATACCCTGCCCGTCTGGCTGGGTTTCCCCAGCCACTCTGGGCGGCTTTCAACAGAATATTAAAATACAATAGTCTATTAAACATTAAAAGCTTCCCTAAACAGGACTGCCTTCAGCTGTCTTCTAAAAGTCTGGTAGTTGTTGTTCTCTCTGACATCTGGTGGGAGGGCGTTCCACAGGGCGGGCGCCATCACCGAGAAGGCCCTCTGCCTGGTTCCCTGTAACCTGGCTTCTCGCAGGGAGGGAACCGCCAGAAGGCCCTCGGAGCTGGACCTCAGTGTCCGGGCTGAACGATGAGGGTGGAGACGCTCCTTCAGGTATACTGAACTGAAGCCGTTTAGGGCTTTAAAGGTCAGCACCAACACTTTGAATTGTGCTCGGAAATGAAAACACAAAACCAGGATACCTTCGCATGGACACTGCCAAGCAGTGGAGCTCTCCCAGTGAGGCTCTCTAGAAGGAGGGCGGGCCAGGAGAAGGCCCTACAGTACCTGGCACCTGAAAAGAAGCTGCAAGGGAAAGCACACTCAGAGCAGAGGAGCAGCAGGCGGGGTTTTCTGCAGGGCGGAGCGACACACACAAGCTGCTTCCTGCCGCCACTGGCCTGCCATGGAAAGGGGCTGAGGCAGACGTGTCTGCTCTGCAAACTAAGCATCACTTCGGGGTTTGCGATCTACGCACAGCCTGGGAGGGGGATGGGAATCTGCTAAACTAGAATAAAGTCAGGGAGAAAGAAAAAAGGCTCTTACCGCCCTGGAAGAGGACCATGCGGATGCGAAATATAGGTGGGGCTTTGGACAGAGAAAAGGCAGGAGTGAACCAGCCACCAATGTTCACACAGCCCTCCCTGACTCCCAACTCCAAAAAGCTGCCAGTTGGCTGCAGATCCTTCTGTCTGTCCATGTCAGAAGCAGAGCAAGGCGAGAGGCCTCTGGTTGGCTCCCCTCCTCACCAGGAACCGCTCCTCTAGAGAGAGATGCTCAGAAGGACGCGTCACGTCTTTATGATTATTATTTAAATTTCTACGCTGCCCTTCGTCCAAGGATCACAGGGCCGTTTGCAATATAGAAGCACAAGACAAACCGAAAGCATACACCCCCCTCCCCCAGTTTAAAAGGCTACAGATTGTTTCATTAGCCAAAGGCCTGGAAGAAGAGGGATGTTTTTGCCTGGCATCTAAAGATAGGTACCAGGTGAGCCTCCCTGGAGAGAGCACCCCATAAATGGGGAGCCATCGCAGAAAAGGCCCCGTTCTTATGCTGCCACCCTCTGGATCTCTCCCTTCATGTTCTACATCTGTTAATGTGGAAGACCACACCATGGGGGTGGGGGTGGGAGGCTATGTGCTATTATTCTCACTATGGAGAGGAAAGGTCTTTAGCAGAAACATTCAGAAGGGTCACCAAAGGGAAGGCTCTTACCACGTGATGCCTTGAGGGTGCTCATTCTATCCAGAACTTAAGAGATGAGCAAGGGGGTGAGACAAAAAGCACACACAGGCCAGACATTATTAGGAGCCCAGAGGGAAGAGGCTTAGCCCACCAAAATACAGGAGATGGAAGAGTCACATTTGCGCTCCTAAGGAAGAGCTCCACTTCGTAGCAGAACTGCAGCAGGGGGAGGACAAAATCTCAGGAGTGTGTGTGTGTGTGTGTCTCACTCCAGCTCTTCGAGGTGTCAGAACCAATTGGATGCTAATTACCTGAAGCGACATCTTGAAACACAGATCGCATCCCCTGTGCCTATTAGCCATGATCAAAATGCATCATGCTCAAACCCAGAGCATTGAAAAGGAAGCAAAGGCAGCAACGGCTTTAAAGGTTGAAAAATCAAACCCACAGAAGGAGGCTTCATCATGGCTCAGTGCAGTTAACCGCCTGGCCCCTTTCCCCCTCTCCCCCCCCCCATTGTGTTTTGCATAAACAGGAGCTGGAGGCCTGGGATAATTATTACTCAAATGAGTATGCATGTTGCCAAGATATCGCAGGGTGGGGAGGAGTATCTAATGCCAGGATCCATGCCATGTATTCACACTTGTGTATTCTTCCTGCTGGTTTGATCCCTCACCTTGAGCAAACTAACCTCAGATGCCCGGATTTTTCTAATGCTCTGATCATTTAAGGTAACAACCAGAGCAGGAATGCCACCCCCAAATGCTCCCCAGAGACTAGTGGCTCATTTAGGGGGCAAACAGAGTTTGGAGTGGGGAGTTTGCAGTGGATCAGTGGTCAGCCCTGTCTGGCCAGCTCTGCAAGCCTCCTCCGGGGACTGGAGCTCAGGAGAGGATGGTTCTGTTTCCAGCCCAAGCCGGCTGTGCAGGATGTGGCTGATCTCCCTTCCTGTCTCCCCAGATGGCTGTGCGGAGAGGAGCAACCAACAGGCCTCTCCGACCATCGCGACCGCCCCCAGCCCCACCACAAGCACTGCTTCAATTTAAAAAAGCATACATTAAAAAAAGCATGCCATATATATAAAAGTGTAGAGCAAACCTTTCAGTGAGAAGGGGCAAAGAAAAAGTGGACATCAGCAACAGGTCTGGGGCAGAGGTGGGGGGCAAACAGCCCTCTCCCCTGCCCCACATCCCAGGATGCCAAAGAGCAGGAGAAGCAGAGACCCAAGACGAAGGTCCTCGGAAACATCCCATGAACTGTGGGTCACCCTCTTTGCCCTGCTCCACTCAGGTACTAGCCCACAGCGCGAATCAAGGGGAGCAGGGACTTCCTCTCCTCTAGCTGCACGAATTCAGGGGCTAAGGGCAGAGAGATGCCGCCCTCTGTCCAGGGGGAGAGAGACTGGGAAGGTGATTGTGCCCAGAGAGGACAGAGCCAGCGGCTGCTCTTAGGGCTTGGCAGCTTCTCGCCTGGTGCAGGAGGGAGGCCAGTCCTCAGTCTCCTGATGGGGCAAAGGATGCCAAGCTCCATTCCAAGAAGCGACAGCGGTGCTGAGCTGGCAGAGCAGCGCTGGCAAGGCTTCCTCAGATGGCCTGAGAAACTCCCCCGGGAGCTTTTGGCAGCTCCTCACAGAACACGGCACAGAGCTCAGGGATTCCGGCTGCAGCATCATGGAGAAGTAATTTGATTAGAGGACAGCCGGCCTTTGCAAGGCTTCGACCCAAGCGGAACGTGACTGGCCAGTTGCCGAGCAAGAAGCTGGGAGCCTCGCTGGAGCAGGGCAGGGAAAGCAGCCACCATGTCATTTATGGCTGGTTGGGAGCCTCAACAGGAGCCTCCTGGAAATCAAAAGGCACTGAAAGCAGCCGCTCCAGCCCACTGCCGGCCCCTGGCAAATGTGCTCATCAGCAGGGAGCAAGGACCTCCTGCAAAACACCCGGGCCAAAGGCCAGGAACCGCTTTTGTAAAACCCTCTGCAGCAGTAAGGAATGCCAAGACCAGCCACCTACCTTCCATGGCGTATTTCATATCCTGAGCAAAGAGGTTCCACATGACTTCGGCGCTGATCTTCCCAACAGCCAGCTCCTGAGGAAACCTAAAGGGAAGGGAAGATCCCTGACGGTGGATCGCTCTCAGAAGATGCTGCCAAGAGGGATTCTGCAGGATCCCGCAACCTTTGGCCAATGAGGTCCGTCTCCCAAATTACCACAAATTCCTGGGTCGAGTGAGAGTCCCCTGGGCTACATCCTGCCCTTCTTGCTCCCTTGACAACCTTGTTGCGTTATTCACTTGCCCTATGCATGCAGCCCCTCCCCCAGCCCCGCTTAGACCTAACATCCACAAAGAGCTCTTGAGGGGAGTGGGGTGGAGGAGAGAAAGGCACCCGGAAGGCCAGCCCAAAGAGGAGCTGCTCTCACCCCACTCGTCAGGAGAGTATCTGAGCTCTAACGCTGCAGGGGTGTGAGTGGGAACACCATCGAAACAGTGTCACCCCAAAGAGACAGGAAGGTCAGAAAGGCAGAAAGGCAAAAAAGAGAGGCAGGCAAAGCGAATCCGGCCGGCTCACAGAGTCTGCTTCCGACAGCAAAGCAAGAGGGGCTCTTACTGGTTGAGGACGGGGGCATAGGAGTTCTTGTCCTCTTCGACGATGGAGACAATGAGGGTGATGAGCTTGGGCCAGAAGTCCAGGTTCTTGATGCTGGGGCCTTGCTCCTCGGGAGGCATGTCCTGAGCTTTGTTCTAGAGGAAAAGCAAAAGGCACCAGATGGGCAACTGGGCAAGGGCCTGCGCCTTCTGCCAGAGCACGAGGGAAGCCAGGCACCCATAGCCAAAAAAATTGTGGGTGCCTGCGCCCACAGGGCTCCCTGGAGATGGTGCCGCTGCTCTCCAAATTTTTCATTTTCAGAATTCTGCGACTGAGATCTGGGCTTCCTTCTCCCTCCCACCCTCTGGGTCATGTTTCTTAAGCTTCATCCAGTCTGCTTTTCGGGCTGCATTTCTAGGCACAGGCCGGGGCTATAAAGCTCTTTCTCCAAGTGTGTGCCCTCCCCCAGCACCTTCTAGGGGAAAACCCGCGTTTCACCGCTAAATCAGAGCAACGATAACTGGTTTTTCTGTGGGTTGCCATTTGCTCCGATTCAGTGGTAAAAGACGGGCAAAAGCGCTGGCAGGGGATGCTCTGGCGCTGAGCTTTAAAGCGTGGACTGAGCCTGGAACATGGGCCTAAGGGCAGAGACACTCTGACCCCTTACTAAGCCACTCTGAGAGGGCTTTCCAGATGAAGTGGAATACAAATGCTATTGTCACCCTCGACTCACAGGGTCTGTCTGGTATTCGCGGCTGTACAAATCCTGGCAGTTGTTGAAGATATACTCGTACGTTGAGTTGAGGCAGGCTTTGACACAATCCTTCACCACCTGACTGGCGCGAGGAGGGCTCTGCAATTCCTGGACCTGGAAAGGAAGGCAGGAGAGGGTGGGAGGCAGAGAGAAGCCGCAAGTGCCACAAGTCGCGCCGCCTCTGAGGCTGGCAGTCAGATCGCCGAGGCTTTGTTGCCTACAAAGGGTGTTAGAAACCTGCTGCTCTGGAGAATGCATGGGACCCCTGCGACTTTAAAAACCAGAGTTTTTGGAAGAGGGAAAACCTTAGATGCGGCTTCTCAGAACATTTGCAAACAGAGGAAAACACCATTGCAGAACATTTATTCTGAATTTCTGCAGCAGTCAAAACAAACTCAGACACCTGGCCTGAAAAAGAACTTGACAGCACAGGTATTGATGTTCCAGGAGCAGAATAAGCCTGTTTGTTCAGATAAAATAAACAGGTGTGCCTGCCGCTTCCTGCACCAGCACTCACATCGAAGCGGTAATAGCTTTCCGGGTGTCAGAAATCATCACTTGGCTTCCCCGTTAGCTGGAAAAGCACAAAGGCAGATTTCATTACCAATCAGCAGCCTTCACTGTGAATAATGGGCTTCTTGTTCCTGTAAAATGAATTGTTTTGTTCCAGTACTTAACTTTGTTTCCAGGGATATTTACAAATAAGCAGCATTTAATTAATTGGCAAATGAATAAGGCTGTCAGATAAGCACACGGGAAAGTTCATAGCCACATCAGTGAGCGAGATGCGATAACAACTCAGTTGGGACCTGCAGCAGAATCTCCACTTGCTGGAAGGATGGAGGAGAGATCTTGCATTCGGAGGCAAAGGCTGACCTCTCCTTGGACTAGGAGGCTGAAGGCTTCTCCACACTTCACATTTCTCCGCTCTTTCCAGGCACAGTCTGCATTTTAAAGCTCCATGTCCGAGCAGCACCCTTTTTTGCTCCAGAGCTTTGCCCATGAAAAACCTACTCTTTGAAGCTCAATTGGAGCAAATGGCAATCCGCAGAAAACCCGAACTGCTGTTTGCTCCAACTGAGCATTAAAGAGCGAGTTTTTGCAGGTAAAGCTTCAGGGGAAAAAAACCTCATGCCTGGAGCTTTTAAGCACAGAGCTGTGCCTGGACAGAGCAGGGCAAAAGTGTGGACAAGTCGCTAGACTGGACAGCCTGAGAGTGCTTTTCTCAAGCTCCTCCCCAGAGAAAGAGAGGAGGAGGAGGAGGAGGAGGTCTCTGCCAGAGAGTGAGGGCTTGGCTTGGCCAGGAACAGCCCCCGGGAGGAAGACCCCTACCTTCATTCTGAAAAAGGTGATGCTGGTCAGCAGGTCCACGGTAGATTTCAAGTCCTGCAAGCGGTCTCGGCTGCTGGCCGGAAAGTTGTTCTGTTGGCAGAAAAACCAATCCCCTTCTAAAAAAGGCAAAAAGGTGAGCATGGCTCAAACACCCAGGGACAAACACCCAGCTCAGTGGCCCAAACAGACAGCAGCACGGGAGGCTCTTCCAAAGGTGGAGAACCAGGTGTTTTGGGGACTTCCCATCACTGCTGACTACTGGTTTTGGTGGCTGGTGCTGATGGGAGCTTCACATCGCTTAGAAGACCACATCCCTGCATGAGTCTAACCCGACAGGAAAAACTGCTTATAGCTAAACAAGACTGGGATGAGGGGCGGAAGGGAGGGGCACAAGGAAGGGAGACTTCCCCCTCAGTGCAGGATTTCCCTGGTCACAACAATGATACCAATTCACCCAACGGCCACACGCTTGGTTCACTCTGTGTTAAGGCATCCCCAGAACGATAAACGTCCAGGAAACAGATCGGATGCTTCCTTTTAAAAGTTGGCGGTGAGCAAGAGCCAAGGCAACAAGAAAGAAACCTCTCTGGATGCTTCTGGCCCTGCTGGCTTCTGAGCCGGAGCTGCCCTCCCTCCTTGTTGACGTTTCCAGGGCAGAAGACACCTTTAATTAATGTGGAAGGGCTTCGCTCCCCAAGACAGAACGTCAGCTGCACTTTGGGGACAATCAATTAGGAGCCCATTTATGCAACAGAGTCTTATCATTACAAATTAGATCTAATTACATTTCACTGCAGCTCACACTAGGCTACTATTTTTGGCAGCAGAATGAACCGGCATCTCATCCAAGGATTAGCTATTCCCCCCACCATAACGAGCGGTATTATTCTACAATGTATAATTACATCATTCCCAAAGGCCATTTCCTCGCGCTGTTTCTCGCCAATGTGGTGCACATTCTTTTTTGTTTATTGCTGTGCAGAACCCCAAACTGCAAAAATGAAACTGAAACTCTCAACGTCGTCACCACGTGCCGAACTGGCTGTATACCAAGGCAGAGGAGCTCTCTCTACTTGATCGCAAGGAGGAGAAACTCCCTGCCATGCTCTGCATTGCTATAGCAATAATAATGGGAATAGAGGCTATCCAAAACATGATAAAGACCCAATCTAGGTATCACAGGCCTCCTAAGGTCACCTTTAAGGGGGTAAAGAGAAAATAATTGGCAAAGAGGCTTGCTTTAGTTGGTGCCATTCAGCTGAGCCCAGTGGAAACATCCGTCAAGGGATCCTAACTAAGAGCCATCCAAACTGAGTCCTGAGTGTTACTGGCTGGGCTTTCCTGGCATGGGTGCAGTGATGCTGGATTTGTCTGGGCAGATGCATTGACCATGGTTCATAGTGCAGAAGCTGCAGGCAAGAGCGCGGCTCCCCTCCCCACCCCAAGTCTTTTGGAGAGGGCATAATCAAGCCGGCGAGAGCTGCAAAGCCTGTTCCCAATCTTTGCTAATTTAGATGGGAGCACGACAACTCTGCAAAAGGTCACTATTACACTCCATTTTTAAATTCTGAAGTGTCCTCCTCCCACAGGAGGATTTCTGAGTTGGAAAGCGGAAGGACAACTCCCCACCCACCCAGCCTTTGTCTGCTCAGACATTTCTTACCCTAGGTTTATTTTTAAAAAAGCAGAAAGGACTAGCAGGACTCCACTCAGTGGGAGCCAGGGAGCCCCCTGCCTCAGCCAAAAACCCGAGACAAGCCTCTCTCGCCCTCCCAGGCCAACATGGGGATAATCAGGCTGGCCTACTTTACAGCACAGCAGTGAGGATTACAGACATAATGAATGCGAGGCACTTGAAGGCTCAGGAGGGGGGTTCACGAGTGCCAAGAACTATTCACAATCTCTCTGTGTGGCTCTTACCCGGTACATGGACAGGTCGATGCGGAGGGAATTGTGCAGCTGGTCCAGAAGTTTAACAAATCGCTCTTTCTGTGTGCGGGAGGAAAAGAGGATGTGTTAGAGGGGTGGCCAAAAACTGGTCCTTACCTATTTCCAGGCCTAAAGGGGAGCTCCCCTTCTGGGGTACATTTCTCTCCTACCCCCCCCCAAAAAGGGCCACTCAGTCTGTTGGGACACACAAACAGAGTGAAAAGGTTTGCATCCATTGAAGCAGTGGGTGCAGAATTGTTTTCTGTCCGAGGGCTGCAACCTCCCAGGGTCGCCATGGCAGTGGCAAAAGTGAGCAGACCACATTCGGACAGCAGGCTGCAAAAGGCTAAGATGCTTTTTCTGCACACACTTTGCTCCACCTTCCATTCAGGCAAGCGAGAGGCACCGTCACTTCAAGGGCATATTCCAGCCGGGCAAAGGCACCCGAGAAGCACGTGAAGCAGGGCCCTTGAAGGGGCGTGGCCTGGGGAGAGGGGCGTGGCCCGCACAGAGTCCAGAGTGTGAAAGAGATGCCCAAAGGGCCACATTGGGCCCCCAGGCCTGAAGAGTAACGTGGTGGCAGAGGAATCTGCCCTGAGGAGGGCGGCTCTGTCAGGAAATAAATAGGATCCCTTAGGAATCACCCCTCTGTGGGGAAAAAGAATCCCATGAAGATTTAGAGCAGCCCCACTTACTTTACAGTAAGGGAAAACATCCAATCAGTGTTATTTTGGAACTCTTGAGGCCTTGGAGATTTGAAAGGATTAAAAGGCATTTTCACTGCCCACGTTTAAGGACTGGGACATCACTACTTGGTTTCGTTCTCTGCTTTAAAACCACAGAGCGGCAACACAAACAATTTCAAGATTGTTACATTATCAGGCATGCAACATCAAAAATCCAAAGGACTGCATGCAAACACCGATTGATTCATTTCAGGCAGAGCAGGCCCCTGGCATTGTTATAAGAATTCTAAGGTCTCAAATATAGAATAAATATTCATAAATGCACAAATATATAAGCCATGTGTCTGAAATAGTACAGGAGAGCAATCCTGAAGCCATTTTGACTCTTCCAATGACCTCAAATATTCCTCTGCCGTAAGGGAGGCAAATGGGGAAAGCCTTCCCACTGTCTTTTCGCCTACAAATCCTAAAGTATTAACCTTCACAGAAGAATGGCGAGACTGCCCAGGTAATGCAACCAGCGGCCATTATCAGGCATCCTGGCAGACAGGATTTCTGCTGTAAACTGCCTCCTTCTGTGATGTATGTATGGTGATTTGGTGGTGGTCTTTGGCTAAGGCGGTTGGGCAATGTTAAAAGTCTTTAAAGGTTCCTGCACACTTTTGTTCAGGGTCTCTCCCTCCTTGGAAGGAGCAGAGAGAACTCTGTTGCAATAGAAAAATAAAGATCTGCCTTGCTTTCCACTGGATCCTGCCTCCATACATTCTTCTCTGACTGACCATGGACTTGGGGGGCTCAGTCCCAAGGGGAGCTGGGCAGCAAAAGCCAAACCCCAATTTCTACATCAGCATCCCTCGGGCAAGTGTCTTTGTGAGTGTAAAGGAACTTGCCTTGGCAGGAAGAAGAGGCAGCATTTCTTCCAACCCACAGAATGATGTTCCTTGTCCCCTTGAACCTGGACCCACAAGCAAGCAAGCAAGCGGGGGGCAGGGGGGAGGCAGCAGGGGCACTTACCCCAAAGTTTGAAGCCGAGAAGCGGTCGGAGGCAGACACGTTGGTGGAGGCTGTTGTGTGAGCATAGTAAGCATTGATGTTGGCCAGCAAGGTGCTCATCACCGCTGGCACCCCCGGGCACATGTACTTGGAGGAGAGACACGCAAAATGCCTGGGGGAACAGAAGCCATTGGGGGCCATCAGGCAGAAGCTGCAGGGATGCTCAGAGCCATCTCAAGGAAGGACATCTTCAAAAGAGACTCCCCCTTCTCCTACCAAGCATCAACCCAACCTCTGTTGTGCCAGAAATCACAGGGTGACTGGGATGCTGGGGGTGGGAAGCGGAAGCTCATCCACTCCAACACACCCCCCCCCTGCAAAAACCAGGCCACAGGGTGCAAGTCAGGAGCAAAAATCTCCTCCTCCCCGCCCAGTGCTTCCCCCAGAGCAAATGGCTCCAAGTGACTCAAGAGACTGGATGAGGCACCACGCTATGGGGGAAGTGGGGGTGGAGAGGGGCCTCAGGATCTAGCAGAGAGGCTCAGGTGTGTGTGTGGGGGGGGAGAAAACCCACTCATAACCCATAAAAGGCACTGAAGATGAGCAAGACCCATCCCATGATCCATCCCAAACAGAATGACACAGCAAAGAGCTGCACACCATACAGAATCCCGGCTGCAAGTGGGCTGGTGCCAGGGGGTCCAGATGCTGCCAGGAAAGGTTCAAAGTCATCTCTGCCTGACCCCCAGCATCAACGAGGCCACAACAGGGAGCACAGCTAACTAGCCTGCTGGTTTTACAGACCGCCTTAAAAGATGCACCAAATTAGGAAGCAGCTGGGAATAAAATGATCCAGTGCCCAGGAACCTAAGCCTCCCTGCCTCTGCCCAGCGCTCTGAGGCTCTGAGAGCAAGGACATTCCCAACGCCAAGACATCCTTCGCTGCCTCTCCTGGGAAGCAAAAGCAGCAGCAGCAGCAGGAGGAGGAGGGCTCTCCCCACCTGAGACTCCCAGGAGCTGGGATGCAGAGCAGAGCCTCCTGTTGCTTCAGCTCCTGCTTAGGAATCTGGAGCAAGAGCCTCTCTGCTCAGCTCCGCCCTTCCCCTCCAGCAACTTTCCAGCAAGACTTTCTCGCCAACTCTATTAATTAGAGAGTGCTTCTCTCCTGTCATGTCTCGTGACATAATCCCCTTTCAAGCACTGTTTTCCCTTATTTATAGCAGTTTTTCTTTGATTGTTTACTTTAATCATCCCACAAGCCCTAGTGCTGGGGGAATGAGTTTTAAGTTTTCCTGAGGGAGGGTTTCTTTTCTGCACTTTAATGAGAGCAATTAAATGAGAAAATGCAAATGAGGCCACTTCCTTCCTGAGGATGGCAGGATGAGCCCAGAGGAACCTACAAGCTCCCTGAGCCTCCCTGGGGGACCTGGATCCAGTTTCCCCAAGGGGAGCACCAGACGCAGTCTGCTGCAGCCCCACCCGGCCCTGTCTCTGGCATCCCAGAATAAGGGAGCAGCATTAAGACACATGGCAGCAGCAGAAGATACCCTGCAGTTGGCAAAACTGGCATTTTAAATGGAAGTCTGATGGCCGACAAAGGCCAGGATCATATTCTGCAGAAGAGTGTGCGGAAGGCAGGTTTTTAAAGGACGATGGTTCTCAAAAGTCCCGCCATCACAACTTCCTGAGCTGCTCTCAGACTCGACTTTCTCGCATCAAACCCAAGCCCGCCCCTTCCTAACCAGGAAACCTTTCTGCAATGGAGCTTTCCGCGGCACCCGGGGTGAAAGGGATGCTCAGCATCGGGCAGGAACTCACGTCATGGCCTGGTAGATGGACTCGATCCCGTAGCGCATGGCAAACTCGTCCACAATCTCCTGGCCCGTCTCGTCAAAGTAAACCTTCCAGGCGTCGTCCCCTTTGGCATCAGGAATCTTCACCACCCCGTTTCCTTGCACATCTGTCAGGTGGTGGAAGAGGTTCTGGAGCAGAAAAGGAGGAGACCAGCACATCAACGCAGGGGCTGCTGCTGCTGCTGCTGCTGCCACAGACACGGACACAGCACTGCTTCGGGTGTGAACCCAACAGAAGGTCAGAGTGGTACACAGCACCCTCATAGTTAGGTTTACCTTTATCATTGACATACACGGGGTACTCTTAAAGAACTCAGAAAGCAGCTGCCCAGTGGCCAAAGTCCACCTGCTTTCTTAGTTTGGGGAAACTTGTGGGGTTTTATCCCCCACCCTCGCCTTTCCCCGAGCCTGAAGGCTGCTCTCTCCTCCAGCATTGCATCCTGACAACCTCTGCTGTCCCTCCCAAATCTTTTCTGGTTAATCAACCCCTTCTGCAGAAAGCTAAAGCTCAAGGTGAGGGCTATTGCCAAGAACTTGTGTGAAGAGTTCAAATCCTCCCTGCGTGACCTCGACACCCTTTCTACTTCACAGGGGTGTTGTGAAGATAAAATGGGCAGGGGATCGAATCAGGGCATGTCACCCATGAGCTCTGTGCAAAGGTGAGATAGAAGTGACTATAGAGATGCTGCCCTCGATGCCTGAGTGGTGGCATGCAGGGTCCAAAATGCTCCTCTTCTGGGTCTGAGCTACCAAGATCAGTGTGCTGCTTCTCTCCAACTATCCCTCTGCGTGGAGCAGGCTCTTCTTCTGTTCTCCACAAGTGATCAGGAAACCGTGATGGGGACAGAACCAGGTCACAGACTGGGCAGCTCTGCTGGGCAGGCAAAACCAGAGAAGGTTGTGAGGCCGGCCTGGATCAAAGCGCTTCCTTAAACAGGCCAGGCAGCCCCAGAGGATGAGCCAGTTGGCGACGAAGGCCTGATGGCGAACCAGCTTGCCTGCTTCAACTCAGGTGGAATTTGAATCACACTTCCCCGAGCAAAATGGGACTCCCTAAAGTGACCCCAATTAACCCCCCTTTTGGAGGGGCTATGAAACCATCAGGTGGCTGGGCAGAGAAAGAAGGCGAGGAAATGGCTTAAGCAGCTCACATACAGGTGTCCTGCTAGACATTCATTACTCGCCAGCTTTCTGTTCTTGGCTGCTGTCATGCAAATGAATTTCCTAATGACATCCCCACAGGCTCAATTTCAAGCACAAATCATCTTTGAGCTTTCCGTCTTGTCAGGCTGCTCAGGGACAGCTCTTGTCCGCTCTGGAGCTCAGTAATGAACCGTCACACCACTGCAAAAGGCCCTTCAGCCAACGCAGCCTGAAAAGGACAATGTTGGGAAGATGGAGTCCATCTTTCTTTCCATTTGGTTCCTTGCTGAAACTTTGAGGACATGACCGTCTAATCACTGCAGAACCAGGATTCTTCCAGGAATTTAATCGGAGCCCAGAGGCTGCAGTGCAGGAGATGCCAGCAGGCCATGAACTTGCTCATTCCAGAGCAGCAACTAAAAGTCAGCTAATAAATAAGCAAAGGAAACGGACGTGCCACTTTCCCTAGGCAGGGGGCCACCCTGCACAAATCGAAGCAGGCTGTGCCCACAAGAGCAGGGGACTGTTTTGGGCAGCAGCCTGCAAACCTTTTCTGGAGAAGCTAACAAGGTGCCTGAAGCCAAAACAGGACCTGGCATTCAGAGGCATCCCTGCCACCAACAGGGAAGGCAGAGCAAAGCCAAGGAGTCTCGTAGCCATCAATAGCCCTCTCCTCCTCCTCCACGAATCTGCTTCATCCTTCTTTAAAGCAGTCCAAGCTGGTGGCTGTCATGGCATCTTGCAGGAGCGCAATCCATAGCTTAAGCATGTGTGAAGAAGGACATGCTTCTGTCTGTCTAGAATCTCCCCCCATTCTGCCCCACTAGCCTGCCAGCTTCCCCTGGAGTCCAAGAGAAGCAAGCAAGGGAGAGGGGTTTCCAGAGTCTGAGGAATCGCCTTTGGGGATGCTGAATTCGCTGTGCCCCAACATTCTTTTTGCAAGAGGAGAAAAGACGCTGCCGCCTTGGGCCTCCACCATGCTGCGGAGCTTACCTCATGAAGGCAGGTGTACTGGACATGGTAAGGGGCCACCTTTTCTTCACCTTTAATCTCCACGTTGATCTGCAGGCGGATGGCACCGGACACAGCAGACTTGTCTGTTCTTTTTTCTAAAAGGAAAAACGAGCCCATTTTCAAGAGGGAAACCCTGAGCCTCCCCTAACACAGTTTGGGTGTCCACAAAAGCACAGCAAGGTTGGCTGGAGGAAGAAAGGAGAGCGGCAGCCGGAGCCAACCCTGCGAGCGTTAACGTAAAACAAACAGCTAAACGTATTATTAAGAGAAACTAAATAATAACTTAAAGATGGAGCAATGTGGGAAATGCAGTATAGAAATTTTAAACAAAAAGAAACCACAAAGGGGGGGGAGGGAAGTCAAATATATGTGTATCAGAAAAATATGTGATTTGTGTCTTTGTAATTTGTATGTTTGTAAGTCTTTGAAAAACCAAAAAAAAATATGAAACCTTTTCTTTTAAAAAACAGAGTTAACCCTGCGCTCTGTACCCCAAGGCTAGAACTGCACCCCTTCTCCCATTTTGGGGCCTCATAAAAGATCAGCGTTGGGGCTCTGCAGACAGAGAGCCGTGCCAACAAGACAGCCCTGCTCCTGCCTACCTGGCTCACAAACAAACTTTGCAGCCCATTCTCTGCAGCCCTGTGTCCCCTCAGTCACTGCAATGTCAATGGCAGGATCCTGCCCTTGGCTATAAAATCCTGGAGTTGGAGGCCTTGGCCTTCAAGAAACTGAAACAGCCCTTTCCTCCCAGGGGATCCAATTCCAGAGGAAGGAGACAAGGGAAGAGGCAGGAGAAGACTTCCATGTCTTCAGAGCCCTGGGGTGGCTCAGCCAAAAGTCAACTCAAGGATGCCCTGGGAGCACCTGCATTGAAGCTGCCCATCAGGAAGATGGAGAACAGGACAACTTCACAGGCTGTGAGAGGAGGTAGAGTTCCCTCTGTGACACAGCCAAGTGCCCCTCTCTGAAATGTCCCCCCCACAAACCTTCCCTCCCCACGAGAGCCCAGGCAAGAAAGCAGGAGACAGCTCAGCAGAGCAGGGGGGCAGCGGAGGACTATTGCAGGCAACCAAGCCCTCCCCCCCAAACCCAGGCACCATCTGCCTGGAGCTCTCACCAAGCCAGACTCTTCCCCAAATATTGCTGCCTCGTGGGGGGTGTTAAAGAGAGGTGTCTGCGGACGGCTTTGCTTCTGCCCACAACACTCTTCTGGGGGAGTCTTCACGGCAGCTGTTATCTTACTTGTGTGCGCAGTGAGAGGCAGCGGATCTGGGTTCTGAGCCCAGTCAGAGGTTGCAGACACTCCTGGCACTGCAACCGAGTCAGAGCTCAGAAGGCAGCCCTGCAGGGAAAGGCTCAGGGAAGCCACTTCTGTGGCCTCTCTGCCAGACTCTGACAGGACTTCCAGGTGGAAAGATTTTGCAGCTTGTATTTTTGAGGCCCAGAAACTAAATTATTGGCTGAGCACAGACTGAAGTAGGTCTCTCTCTGTGTTTCTCTCACACAATTTCCCTTTATTTTTGAAGGTAGTCTATCCACATGTCTACAAAGCTGTATTTCCAACTGAAGCGAAGCAGCGTAGGCCCAGGAACATTGAACCCGCCTACAAGGCAGATGTTCTACCCCTGAGCTATGCCCCTTTTCCCATTCAGCATCTGCCTAAATGCCAGCAAGCAAAGAGGTTTCTTACCCAGGTTGTACCAGACGTCCATCTCCCCGCTGAGGGTTCGCACCTCAATAATGGTCTGCCCCAGAAAGTCATCAGACTCCCGTTTCAGCCTCTGTTTGACCCGGGACTTGATGTCGTCGTCTTCGTCCCAGACCCGCACTTTGATCCGATCGGAGGAATTATGGCACTCACTGAAAGCAAGCCAGGAAGAGGGGATCATGGGCGTGAGGAGGCTCCACAAGGCTGCCTGGGAGGGCAGGGAGAACGGCCCCCTTCCTCCCTGTGCAGTGCGGGACAGCAGGGGATGGAGTCAAGAGCTCCAGCCTATCTCTCAAGATGTTCAAGGGACACAGAGCAAGGAGGGAGCGCACTGTCGTGTAGCTCAGTCTCTTGTCTTAAAAAAGCATCCCCCTCACTCCTCCACTGCCCCAAATGCCCTCTGCTGTATCAGGCTCAGCTTTCCTAAAGAAATGCACCATTTGCTGAGGAAAGGAGGAAGGGTTGAGGGATTCCAGGCCAAAGGAAAAAGATGCAAAGCCACTGCTTTGCATCCGTCCTCACATCCAGCTGAAATCTTGTACATATAAGCTGAGCCCACCAGATGACGTTTCCCCCACCCAGAAGGGCCTGGAGAGCTCTGCCAGCTATGAGGTTGGGAGACCTGAGCCTTCTCAGAGGGAGACAACTGGCAGAGGGAGCTGGGCTCTGCCTGGCAATCATCTCTTTCCCAGGCAGCCCAATATGATGTTTCCTCAAGATGTGAAGACAGGCTGCCGTTCGCTTTTCACATCAGTTTAAAGCCATTGATTCTCCAGTCGATACAAAAACAACCCTGCGTGTGATCTTGGCACGGAGTGTGGACAATCCCCAGCAGAAGCTGAGCTCATTCCTAGAGGAAAAAGCTATAACCCTCTTCCTTGGTCCTGGACCCCCACAGGAATGCTCTTTCGGAACCTGTCCGCACGGCTGCTTATTGCGACACAGGTAAAAATCACTTGACATGAACATTTGCCACTCCTGCGGCTGTTTCCTGGGGTGCTACACTGAGCAGAAAGGAACCAAGCCAGCATCTCCCAGCTTGCTCTTGAATCCTTATGGAAAACCTGCTTTCCAGAGGCATGCAGCCTTTTCAGAAGTCATTCTGGAAGCAATCTCTGGTGTGCAAATGTGATATTGAAGCCAACCTGAAGGTACAAGGGACAGAGGATGCATGCGTTTGGACTAAAGTCATTTTTGGGTCCACCTCTCTCCCCGCAGCCCCAAAACAGGTGTGTGTGTGTGTGTGTGTGTAGCAAGATGGGTTGGCTCCTGTGGCAAATGTCTCAGCTCACAAAGGGCAAGTGATAGAAAGGATGGAATGAAAGGCAGAGGCCCAGGTGGACCCATGAAGGGAACAATTACTCATCCTAACCAGCCCTGGCAACTACCCAGCCTGGGGAGGAAAATGCACGACCTGCCTCATCGCAGAGCCTGTGCTCAAGGCTTGGGATTTAGCCTTTTTAAGAATGCACCATCTGTTGCCAAGCAACCCGAAGAAAATGAAGAAGAAAGTGAAAAAATGGGTCATGGGCGAACTGCGAAGCTTCTGTCAATCAGGACAGTGGCATTTCCCTTGCTCTCCCCCAAGCCTTTGTGGGGCTTCCAGTTGCCACTGACCTGTAACTCGGGATCCATTAATTGACACCTTTTAAACTCCTGGCAATTTGTATGGCTGAGAGTGAATTAAACGGGAGACGTTCCCAGGGAGGCTGCCGTCCATCCGAAACCTTTCTGCCTTCGGCTCCCACTGGGAAGCAGAGCTCCATTTGGACTCACGGAAGGCCTCTCTCTGACTGGGCTCCTCTCGCTCCCCGGGGGTGGCGCTGCTCTGCCCTCTCTGCCAAGAGGATGGGCCAGGGGGTGCCACCTCTCTTTTCGGGCTTAGAATCATAGAACTGCAGAGTTGGGAGGGACCCCAAGAGTCATCTAGCCCAACCCCTGCAGTGCAGGAATCTCAACTACTCTGGAAATGCTGCATCAAGCAGGCTTCTTGAGAGTCAAACGCACCAGTAGTTGGTGTGTGTGTGTGTGTGTGTGTGTGTGTGTGTGGAGAGAGCCTGAGATGCATATAATAAGCCCAAACACTGTGTTTCACAGAAACTCCAGTTTCTCCCTTTAGAAATCCCCATCCAACTTGGACTCCCTTCTCTCTGAGCATTTCTGAGCATGGGAATCTCACCCAGCAGCTCCTTAAGCTTTTTGAAATTGGCCTTTTTAGAGTCCAGAGTGCATGCTGGACCTCACCTTCTTGGCAGAGTTTGCATTCCAGCAGATATCGGGGAAGCTGAAGTTTCCCATGACTACTATATCTCTCTTTTCTGAATGGTTGGTAATCTGCATCACCCAAGTCTTCAGTCTGGCTTGGAGGTCTATAGCAGACACCCCCAGTAAGGTGCTTCTGTCTCCTATAGTTTTTAGGCCTATACTCTCAATCTGTTTTCTATGCTCCAGTCATATATTTCTTCACAAGTCTACACATGCTTCACACAAAACCTGACTCCTCTCTCAGAACTACACTCTGTGCATTTTTAACAGGATGACACAGCAAGTGGTCAAATGTGGGTTGTCTCTCTCTGCCCAAGTCATGCCAATGTTTCAGAAGCTGCCAGGCATGGTATTCTTCCAGCCACATGGCAATGTAGCTGGGTGCTTTGTGGGGAGGGGGAGGGGAGTTAGCGGGGTACTTTTGTGATATATTTATTCCTTCACTACCAAAGCCAGTCCAGCTGCTACAAGAGATGAGATGCCTCCCTGCAGCTGATGATCAATATCAGGTGTAGATGAGGCAGCCGCATGTAACAGTTTTGATTACCATTAAATCCTCTCCAACTAGCCAGCTGGGTGGTTAACTACAGTGTCGCTGCTTAAAAGCTTCCGCCTGGCTCTGTAATCTTTCTTGCAGGGGCCCAGCCTATTATCACGCTCAGCATCTCACCAAAATCCTGTGTTTATGCGTGATTATTCCCCTGATGAGCTGTGCTTTCTGATTCCCCCTTTGAGACAATTACATCTGGAGACGTCAGCAGAGGTTCGACGTGCCCATGTCTCGGCTTTCCAGCTCCAGCCTTGTGAGCAGGCAGCTCTTCTGCTTTCCCAGGTGCTGGCATTGAACGGGCAGTGAACGTCCGGAGGAAACTGGCTTCCCAGCCCAGAGGGAAGAGAAACTCCACTCTCGGTGCTGAACCCGCCCTGGGGCAATAGGAAGGGTCACTGGGTGGCAGCTGATCCCTGGGATGTTCATGCACCCCTTTCAGCCCAACGCAAACCATCTCTCCTCCATTCACGCTCTTAAACCTGGAGGTGTCTCCGCAAACTATCGACGGGTTGCAGAATCCATCAGGCCTCCTGTGGACAATTCTAAAGACCAGAAAGGCTTCCTCATCCATCCAAGCAAAAGCTTAGTCTTTGTAACATGCACAATTTTCTTGAAAACACAAACTGCATCTTACACTCAGAATGGAGTGAGATCCACCAGCTCTAGCTCACAGAAGACCCACTTCGTCCATTTTCATTCAAAATCTGCTCTCAAGGAAGAAGAGCCTGGGCAGCTCAGATAGCCGACAAAAGTACCAAACGAAAAGGTCCCTTGGCTGACACTTTGGGGTCTTCCGGGGGTAATGGGGCTCCTTTGCCCAGGGAGGGAGGAGGCCAAGAGGAGGAAGGGAAAAGCTGGCCAACTGCTGTCGAGGAGGAGACCCTTTTAAAGAAGCAGAGCACCCATCGAACAAAGCTGTTCTGCAGCAGCCGTCTCCGCTTTAGGTTTAGCGTTAATTAAATGTGAAACGACAGCAGCAGCAACTTGAGGGCATCTCTTGTTAACTTGGCAACCACTTTGCAGACTAACAAAGTCCTTCACTGCAGCTTTCTGTGCTCTCTAAGTCACCGTGCTGCCCGCCAGGTTTCATGCCACTTGGGCACAGATACAGGGGTTGTACTGTTAACCGAGAAGCACCCTGCAGGCACCCTGCTGCCCTTCCTAAAGCAAGCTGAAGGGAGCATAATCCCTCTAACCAGGGCCGGCCCAAGACATTTGGGCACCTGAGGCGAACCACAAAATGTTCTCTCCTTCCCTGCTTGGGAATAAGGGCTGAATGAAGATCTACATCCATAACAAGGGGGAATAAAGATCTACATTGGGATCTGCTGCACCCGTGGATCCTGCCGCCCGAGGCGGTTGCCTCACCTTGCCTCATGGGTGGGCCGGCTCTGCCTCTAACAGAGAACCAGAGGCCCATGTAAGTTTACTTTTTTCCTTTTTCCTTTGCCTTGTCCTGAGGGCAGCTTACAAAGAACCACTTAAATATCATTGATTTCAATAAAAGGAGCAAAAGTAGAAACAATACTCAAAGTACTCAGAAATAAACAGTACAAATAAATATAAAACCTAGTAATGATGATGGATCCCAAGTTCTGTTAAAGGGTCAGGAAAGCAGGAGGCTTAGCAGAGAGTAATGAGGAGGCCAGGTTAATGTGTCTGGAGCAGGCAAAGAAAGTGGGACACCCCCACAGAAAAGGCCCTCTCTGCAGTGACAGCCCCCTCTAGCTTCTGGAAGGGCCTGATCAGATCTCCACTGAAAGGAAGGTTCTTACAGGAGAAGAGCCCCCAAGCTATAAGTAGCTTTCTTGGTTAGAATCAGCACTTTCCACTGGAAATCAGAAGCCGGTGAAGTTCCCCCAAATGAGTACCATCTTGGCTGCTGTGCTCTGGAATAACTGACATTTCCAAATGTTTTGCATAGGCAGCCCCATATATACCGCACAGCAGTCCTCCAACTGGATGGATATCCAAGACAAGATCATCCCTTCCCAGAAGGGGAATCAGGTTGCACAACGTCTGGAGTCGTTGAAAGGCATCGGTTCTACTTAGGCATCTCTCAGCAAAGCTGGCTCAAAAGGCAGCCCTGAGCTGCCCACAGGGAAAGTGCAGTCCTGTCTACCTTTCCTGGTCCAACACATCACCCAACAGCAGCATCTCCACCTTCCCTGGACTGAGCTCCAGCTCATCAGCCCACACCCAGCCCATCATGGAGCCCAAACGTCCACAGCCTCTTCTGGATCAGATGAAAAGGCAGATACCCAAATCCCTGGCAACCCTCCCCTGTCGGTTTCAAGAAGACATTGAAGAGCTCGGGGGACAAGACAGAGCCCTGCAAAGCTATACTGTACAATCGCCGCAGACTCAGCACCACCTTCTCAGTCCAACCATCAGAAAAGAGCAGCTCTGCCACAGCACCCCATCTCCAACTCCCATCTCCAGCAGGTAATTTAGATGATCACCGCAGTTGTACCTCCTGCCTCTACCAAGCAATTTCACTACACAAACCAGACAAGAAGCCAGACAACTGGGCCCCTTTCAATTGTCTTTCTCCAGAAATGCCTGTGGGTGACTGGCTACCCTCTTCTTGCAACCCTGGATGCTGCTATCTTGAATTAGGGCTAAATAGATTAAATGTGTCTTATTATTATCATCATCACCATCACCCTCACACTCACCACCACCATCAACAACAACAACAACAACTTTTGGCCTTTTTATTATTATTGAGATATTTGGTAGGTATTTGTGTCCCCCCCCCCAAGGTGTTTTGTAAACAAAAAGGACAACACGGGAATCTATGAAAGAGGAGTGGAAAAAACGACACACAAATACTTACAAGTGGAACTTTTCATCCCAGATGGGATTCAGGTTCCCAAATATTGTTTTTGTTCTCTTCTTTGTCTTGCCGACTTGGACTGTCACGTATGGGTCACTGGACCCCGTTTTGTCCTTGGCTTGCAGGCCTTGCGCACAGACCACTACGGGGGGAAAGGTGAAGGTTCAGAAAAACACATCATTGTAACAAGAAAGTACAGCTAAAGAAATACACAAGGCAGTTCCAGGAGCAGCTAAGGCACCTTCACCCCCCTAACGGCTCAGGCCGCCTTGCTGACCTGTGATGGTAATTTTTGCTGACCACTTGGAGGTACCGTCCAGAACGCTCTGCTTGACCGTCTTCATCTGCTGAGAGTGGGTCATTTTGCTCTCACTGAAGACATCTCTGATCAGGTCAAAGATCTCTGGCTTGTTCCTCTCTCGGATCTTCATGCGATCCTTCATGGCCATGATGATGTTCTGGGTGCGATCCTCGGCTCCATGCTTCGAGGACTTCTCTGCCGCTCCTGCAAACAATGCGGAAAGGATTAGCAAGGGAAGGCTGGCAAAGAGCTGACCCCGTCGATCTTCGATCTGGCCGGAAAGAGGGCAGGGGAGCAAAACTGCTCTTGGAATCATGCTAGCTTTCCAGGAAGTAGGACCCAACTCAATTCCCCTAAGCCAGGGCTGTGTGATATGCAAGACTGAGATTCCTGATGCCACCCAAGGCTCAACTGCGATAGCTATGTAGCAGTCGGAAACAGAGCACTTGTTGCTAATGGGAGAGCTGCAAAGATGGAGCGGTGCATGGGCACACACACACACAGACAGACAGACAGACAGAAACAGCGTTTATAAGTAGAGGCTGAGTAGGGGGAAAGGGGATCCTGCTAGCCTGTAACTTAAAGGTCTTTTCCTGGCCAGATGACAGAACAGCATCCCAGCCTCAGGAGCCACCCCCCCGTGGCTTCTGGCTCCCCCAGCATCTTGCGCAGGGTGGTCACAAGGAGAGGGAAGCCTCCAACAGAACGTGCTTGCTGCACAGGAACTGGGGATCCCCTCGGGAGTTTTCCCCCAAGTGCCATTTGCCTTAGTGGAGAAATGTGCACCTTCCTCCTGCTGATGGTATGGGGGACATCTGTTAGGTAGGAGGGTAATGCCTGAAAATGATTTGTTCTTGGAACCCTAAAATAGGCTTTGCGATTTAAAATAAAAACCAGTGTTCCTTCTGCTGCCCAAACACTTCTTGACAGAGAGCCTGTGACGAAACTGGCGCTCACAAAAGTTGCACTTCAATCACCACCTGAACACTCAGCACCAAGGTTTGTAAAAGGAAGAGAACGAGAATTCCCAGCTGCATCAAGCTGCCCCTTTTGATCAAACAACCAGAGCGGAGTCGGAAGTGAACCAGCTCCCAAAGCGGCTGGTTGGCTTCCAGGGTTTGAGTCAAGGATGCTGCAGCCTCACAGCTAAAAGCCCTGCAAGATGCGCCAGGGAGGGGGACACCCTCCTCTCCCCCCTTACCTTCATTAGGGGAAATAGTCTCTCGCCTCTGCTCTGCCGGGGGGGGGGGGTTGAGGATGGTTTGTGATGGGGCTCCAGACCTTAATGGAACGTAGGCCAGCTACATGCTCCTATCAAACTCAATTCAAAATGGCGCAGAACTGGCACCAAGATAAAGTGTTTGCACGAACTACGACTTAAGAAATAAGGATATGAAACCCAAGAAAAGGGGGCATCCAAATGGCAGAGTCTGTTTTCAATCCTTTGTTCTCCTGCAGGAGTATCCCAAAGTGTACAGACTTTTATGTATGTCCAAATAATGATTCCAGGTCATGGCATTCATGGCATACAAGCAACTTTTCTGAGCCCCTGTGAACTGTTGCTC
Organism: Podarcis filfolensis; assembly: GCF_964270895.1. Classification (NCBI taxonomy): domain Eukaryota; kingdom Metazoa; phylum Chordata; class Lepidosauria; order Squamata; family Lacertidae; genus Podarcis; species Podarcis filfolensis. Next base: position 818,791 of record NC_139613.1, read on the forward strand.
CTGCCCTGAGAGGAGGCCGCAGGGTCAGCAGCTGAGGCTGGACCAGGTATCTGGCTCCCAGCTGGATGCCCAAGCACCTACAGAACCAGAGTCTGGACCCTCCTGGGCGTCTTCTCCCAGGGCTCAAGGAACCTAGTGCCTCCCCTGCTGCCTAGACAGTCTGACAGCACCAGCCATGGAGTGCAGGAGAAGCGCTTGTGTTCAGACCACAGAAGGTCTACTACTCCAAAAGGGGTCAGAACCTTGGAGGGGCAGATTTGTGGGCTTGAAAGGGCCACAGTTCCACCTCCAACCCTCTTTGGAGCAAGTTGCTCCCTGGGAGCTCTCCTTGGTGCTGCGGAGGCCCACCCGCCTTGCTCCACCGGCTCCTCCTTGGTTGGGACCACAACAAAGCCCACTCACAGCCACTTCAAGTCACAGATAGAAAAGGGAACCTGCAGAGGAACAGACTTGACTTCTGGTGGGAGTGAAGTTGCTCCCTTCTCTAAATGTTGACATTTGCAGCTGCAGATTCTTGCCATCTAAATTACTGCACAAATTTTGCTGCAAGATTTCTCATGCAGCAGGGAGGAAGACACAGCAACAGACACGACAAGCATTCTGCCTAGTTTGTCCAGTGCAGGACGCTCCCTCTAAGTGCTTTCCCCAGGTCCTGGACTATGGTCTCTCATCTCTGCCCTGTTCCACACACCCCACAGATTTCCTTTCTGCATTCAGAAAGCAGGCCTCTTGACAAAGCATGGTCGTGATTCAGATGAATAATATCAAGCAGCAATGACCCGTCTAGTTCAACTCTAGGAAAAGATGGGCTGAGCAGGCAGCCTCAGCAAGTTGCCAGCAGTGGGTCAACTCTCAGAAAACCAAACCAAAATTAGGCCTCATAGCTTCCCTGCAGGATTTGCCATCTGGGCATCAATGCATCTGCCGCACCTGTTGCATTGAAAATGTGAGATTTCTATTTCTGTGAAGCTGCAAACCAGGTGGACTTCTTTTTCTTTTTTACCTCCCTCACAGAGCCATCTGTCCTTCACAAGACAAAGGAGGCAATTTGCACACACAAAAACAAGAGTCAACTCTTCCTGGGACTCCATGGTTGAAATTAAAATGATCCACTGAGACCAAAATGCTACTTGGCTAAAACATTCAGGTGCCAAGAGCAGAGGCAGGAAAGGAAACACAAAGTCCGGCTGAGTATTGATGTCCTTCCTGCTGCATCAAGGGAGAGGGATGGGGCCAGCCCAGAACAAAGCTACTGCCCAAAGTGTCAGCTTTTCTGAGCTTTAACTCTTCCCAAAGACAGGAGGCCAAAGAGGTCAGAAGCTTACGAGGAAACAGCTTGTTTTTTCCATGGAGGGAGAAAGAGACCTCTCCTCCAAGAAGAGAAAGACAAAAACACAGCTTTATATTTGTGATACAGACAGAAACTCACAAGAGTAAACTTATTTTATTTTGGCTTTTCCTTCAACAAAAAGTAAAAAAAGGGGGGCCCTCCCAGGACAGCTGACATCAGTGAACAACCGTGGACTGCGTCAGATCCAGAGGGGAGGTTACCAAGCAGTCAGATGCTCTCAGTCTAGAGAGGACACAGCTGTCTGCAAGGTCTTCTGGCCACTGAGGTCACTTGGGTCTCCTGTGCCAAGGCTGGGTTGAAGAACATCTCCACCTCCTGCAGGGCAGAGCTGGCTCACCTGATGCCCCACGGCAGGTGCTGCTGGACTCCAACTCTCCTGCGCCTCCAGCCCCGATGGAACGAGGGGAGCTGTAGCCCAGCAACACTTGGTGGGGCCACCCATTACCCAGCCCTAGCCAGAGCAGACGAAGCACCATCACCAGGGAGACCCAACAGTGTCCTGACCGCTGTTCAGAATCTCAAGAGCCTTCTCTCCATTTCCTGACCCCCATTTTTTAAGCCTTTCCATTCATTTGCCTCATTCCTCAAAAACAAGCCACTGAGAAATGCAACAAACGTGGCTGCCCTACAGGCCCCCACCCACCACCCCCAGCAGTTCTTGCCCCACAGGAAACAGAGGGGCTACTCACTCTGCAGGCAGTCGGCATTCAGCAGATCTTGGCACTTCTCGTGGCATTTGACCCCACACTCTGTGCAGCGCATCCCTTGCCTTGCGATGCCCCACAGCAGCCCCTCGCACTCGTAGCAGTAGGTGGGGGTGGTGGCTGTCCAGACCTCAAAGTTGTGGGGGGTTGTGCAGGAGATGGGGTAGATTAAGGCTTGCAAGGTCTTCTTATATACATGTGATTTCTGAAACAGGAAGGCAGCGGAGTCACGCCCTGCGCAGGGGAAAGGCTTCAGCATGCGCGGCTGGCAGTGTTTCGTTTAGGGATCAGGCCCCGTTTTCTTGAAGGGTCAGAATACGGGACCCGGCCTCACCTGCCAGCTTTATGGGATGCCTGCCGGGGTCAGCCCTGAAGCAGAGCCGCCATTCCAGGCAGCGTGCAGAGAGCAGCACTTACGGCGAACAGCTCCTTGCCAAACTCAGCAAGGATGTGTTCAGGGCCTGTGTTTCCAAACCAAAAGAGGCCGGGGGGGGGGGGGGGAGAATGCTTCATCGCAGGAGAAGAGCTCCTCGAGTGTGCTAGCTGCCCCTAGTAACCAAAGCCAGAGTGGTGGGGCCTGATCCACGTAGGCTGAGCAAGCAGAGCCCTCCTCTCCTGTGAGCTTCCTTTCAACAAGGCCCGGCACCCGACCAGGCCGGCAATGCCTGCATTGTGTCGTGGTGGCGGCGTGTGGGGAGCCCTCCGTGGCCCCCGCCCCATCGCCCCTAAGAGTCAGGCCCTGGGCAGCACTTTCAAAGGACAGGCAAGGAGCAGGAGACTTGATGGAAACAGCAGCGCAAGAGCCGCTCGGTTCCGTCTCCTCAGGTGCTGCTGCTTTTCCTTTCAGCAGTCCCACGTAGGTAATTAACTGCCCCCCCCCCGGCACACACCCCATTGTTCTTGTAATGGCTGTTCTGTGGGAGCAAGTTCAGCTCTCTTGGCTGCCTTTGAAAGTCTCCCCCTTTCATGCTATTTTGATCTCGCCTGTGCCGACGAGGGCGGACTTTCCACGCCAGCTTCGCTCTGAGACGGCTTTTGTGCTCCACGCAGAGCGCGAGGGGCACTCAGACCACAGACCAGGGCCTGCCAGAAGGGGGAGGCGAGCTCTCCGGCTCCCTTACCAGCTCCTCGTCCTTGAGAGAAGTTCGGGTGGCCATGGCTGAGGTAATTCCGGCCTTCCGGGACTGGACCAGCGACTGGGAAAGAAAAGCAGCCTCAGTTATTCTGCACCCTTGTGCTTCTTTCAAGAGCATCGTTCACAGCTCAAGGTGGTCCCTGCGCATGTTGCTGACCCCCAAGTCAGACGCCCTGAGCTCCTTGAAGGGAGGGCAGGAAGCCAAACTAATAGGAGCGCAACAGATGAGAGGCTTCCGTGCTCCAGCAGCCTTGCCTGCTCTGCCATTCCCACCCCAAAGCCAGCTCCTCTGCCCCTGAGAGGAAGAAGGGCCCCGAAGGAGGTCACCCACTTGGCCCCCCAATTAGCTGCTCATCAAAGGGTCGCTAGTCGGCCCTTCCTCGTGTCACAGGCAGGGCACAGAAGGAAGGTCCAAGGGGGATCACATAAAGGGATCCAACAGACCTACTGAATCCAGCCTCTTGCTTGGGAAAAAAGGCAAGATGTACCCAAAGCATCCCCAACAGTTAGATTTTTGCCCAACATTTTGAGGGCAGCCTTCAAGGAAGCTGGCATCTTCCATTGCAGGATATAGTTCGGACCTTCCTCCCAGGCTGTGGGTGGGGGAAACCAGCAATTCTCCTCCGTGCAAGAGAGACAACCGGGACCAGAAGGGGCAGGCACCACGCATGGAGGGTTGAGTAAGGGAGAAGTGGGCATGCATGTCTGGATCCGTCCGCATGCCATGTTCGGCAGCCACTGACTGAAATGAGCTTGCCCACTGGCTGCTCCCACTGTCAAGTGCACAGGGGGCCAGGAGGCGGATCAGGGCCTCATCCACGGAGCCCTCCAGCCACACTCAGGCAAGGTGATGATGCTCACTCTGAAGGTGGCCCAAGCCCCAAAAACTAGGGCCATTTCACAGCAAGACTGTGTGGGATCCTTAAGGCCCTGATGGGCAAGGAAGGGAAATGTGGCAGAGTATCCCCATTGAGCAAGCTGCAGAAATAAACAAAAAAAGAGGGGGGGAGGGAACAGCCACCAGAAAGGGAAATGCAACTAAATAGGTGGTTGTAGGAAGGAGTGTATGGTTGGATCTCCACTTACCATCGCCTGTAGGAAGAGAATGTCAGCATACAAGAGAAGCATAACAGGTTAATTCCATTAGTCCCCCCATCACTAAAGCTACAAACACATTGCCCAGGCTTCCTCTTTGCAAGGTTACAGATGCAATTCTCCAGTTAGCTATTATTCTTAATTAAGCAAGACTGATCTTGCTGCCAGTGCAGAAACTAAGTTCACTGCTTTCCTTTGCTTTTGCAGAAATGTTTAGGAAGTACTACTCCCATCTCAGTGTCTAGAGGAATTGGTGACACTGGCCTTGGTCAATGCTACTGATAAGGAAGTGGAAGGACTCTTGTGCTCATCTAGTGTGTTCCTGAAATCTGTTGTTAAGTCTCAGTAATGTTAATCAAAACCTTTCTTGCTTTTAATTGTGCAGCTCTGAAAAACCATGGAAGCCTTATCACCAACCAGTGGCATAGCGTGAGTTGCCAGAACCCAGGGCAAGGCAAGTATCCTTGGCACTGCCCACTGATAGGCTGGAAGAAAGGGGCAATAGGTCGGTGGCAGCAGCGATGTCCCGTGAGCGTCAAGCATGGCGAAGAACAGGACAGGGGATTGGTCGGGAACGGGTATCTTTCTAAAGCCCTTTAGGGGGCACCCTAGCAACCAGCTGCCACCCAAATCCTCTCCTCAGTCCACCCTGTGAACTTTGGGAAATTTTCTGTGTGAGGGGGAGGGACTACGATTGATTGATTATTGCTACTTTCTCTTTTCTTCCTTTCAAAATTTTGCACCTTTAAGAATTTTGCACCCAGGCCAGCTGCCCCTGTGACCCTGCCCACCACACTATGCCACTGTAGCCAACCAAATGGCACGATTCCTCTATATAAAGGAATCTCCACAACTCGTTTGCCATCCCCTTTTCACCAGTTCCCAATACAGGAGGCAAACACCCAAAGGAGCCTTTGTTCAGAACAAGGCTCTTCCTGATGCCTAATTTTAAGCCTGCTGCATGTAGCCAATTCTCTTTCCAAATTTGTATCCCCCCCCCCTTAGAGCACCACCTGTGCCTTCACCCACTGCCCATGACTCCGGCTTTGATGTTTTCTGGTGTGTTTTGAACAAAGATTTACATCGCCTTGATTTACTGACTCTGATAATCTCTCCACCGTCTTCCTCTGCCAAATGCAAGGCATGAAAGCTGGCTCTTCGGTCATGAGTGAGGCCTCTCTTCAAGAAATCAGTGTTGGATTGGGTGGAAGAGACAGAGCCCTCATCTGGGCAAGAGACCATGTCATTTCCAAGTTGCATGTGGCACACAAGACCCTGGGAGGGCTAAATAAATGCTGAACGGCGGCAGCAGCATATAAAGCGAAACAAGCAAGACTTGAAAAGAGGACAGTCTGCAAAATACATCCACACAGCAGAGAGAGGCAAACGCGACACTAACACATTTGTTTCAGAGTCTACAAAACAGAGGAAACGCTTGGGAAAAGTTTTGTCTCTTCCCTGCCTTCCTCCCTTTTAGTTTAGCTGGACTGAGGGCAGGAGGCTGCCATGCAGAGGCCTCTGGAGAAAACTTGCTCCATCAAGAAGCTGCAGCTTTTCAAATGAGAGTTTGCCAGGAATCCACATTATCCAGGTCTAACTCATCATAAGAGCCTTGTTCCTATAACATTTCTGCACTTGAAGGAAAAGCAGTAAATACCACTTCCATTATATTCATGGAGGGGAGATGGGGGGCAAGTCTCACCAGGTCACTGACAAGTGGGGTGGGCTTCTTCTTGCGCAGGTCAGGCATGCTGTCGATGCCATAGAGACCCCCGGCTGGCCTAGAAAGCAAAGGGGGAAATGCATGAGGGCAAGCAGTGATGGCAAGCCACGAGTTATCATCTGTCAGCCAGGTGCTCTTGAGGGACCCACGTGAGGTCTCCTGCAGACTTAAGAATCACGCGGGCAATGCAGGATCTCGCCTCGGCCTGGAGAAACCAACACCTAAAAACACATCAGTTCAACAAGGCAAGAAATGCTCCACGCTACAAGGAATAACCATGACGTGACTGGATGCCGAGCGGCTTTTGTGCGGCTTTAAGTCTGTGAATTATTCCCGTCAGTTCAGGTTACACAGCACAGGCGCCCCTGACAGTTTTGAAATCAAGGGCGCCTTGCTCAAATCCATCCCATGTACAAATTAAATCAGGTTTTGTTCTCTTCTTTCCTCCAAAGAGGCATGGCAAGCAGCAATGGGGAAGGTGTCAGAATTCATCAGGCCATCATGGCAGCACACTCTTTGAACTCCAAAGAGCCACAACAGGAAAGCTCTTCAGACGCCTGTAATCTACATTTTAAAAGAGAAAAGCACCTGCTCATCAGGAGAGCCAGCGAGGGGGAGAAGGAAGCCCTTCCCATCCCAGACCCCTCTCTCGGATGGGGGAGAAGATTACCTGTGGATCTGGGATGAGAGCCTTAGACAGGTTTGGGCTTCAAAATGATCTGATTCTAACCTGTGCCCTCCAAATGCTGTTGGGCTACAGTTTCCATCACCTCTGCCCATTGGGGCAGGAGAGCAGAAGGGTCTGGCTGCCCTACAGGCCCAATGCCTGCCTCCTTTCCCTCGGTGGCAAACTGATTTGGACCTCATCAGGGAATAGGCAGAGCTCGCATTTTGTGGCCCAATCAGTATACAGAAGCACATGCACTACTTTAATGGCATTTGCCTAGTTTGGACAACTTCTTTTCGGACTCCTCACAGCCCCGTTTCCTTCCTTCCTCCCTGAGCCATACATGGCATCACCACCCCATGCAGATCACTTAGGAGCACGTTAAAAAGGCCCAATTCCGTCACACACCACCCTTCGGCAGTGAGGCAGGAGGAAATTCTGGCAGGCAAGGGAAAAATGCAACCATTTCACTGCTCTGGAATCCATCTCTGCCGCCTCCCTGTTGCGCTGCAGGTGAACAATAACACGGAGTGAAGCTGTCAGCGAAACTTTAAATATTGCTGTACTAAGTTACATATATTTCACATTGAATAACTCCGGGGAGTGTGTTATCTGCACTGTGCTGGAAGTCTATTGCCCTCAGGAGAACGCTTGTCAGCTTTGATAATACCTTGTCACGCTGATGCGCACAGACGCTTGGTAAAACGTGAGCGGCAACGTTAGAGACGAGCGGATGGGGATAATTGGCTTGTGCGCAACAAGCACATGGCTAATTATCTCTGCAAAGGCAGCATGGAAAGGGAACCTCAGACCCAAGCCAGGAAGCCTTCACCCAGAAGGGAGACAGGATTCGGGGCACAATACTGCCTCCCACTCAGCACAGCCCAATCCCCTGGATCCAGACACCCCCATAGGCTTCCTTCCTCGTCTCCCCTCAAGCTGGACGTCCTCCAGTCTCCCTGACCCCAGCTCCTTTCTTTCCCTCTCCAGCCGCCCTGCCTTGCTCCTGCCCTCCTGCCCTTTGCTTCGATTTCCATTTGCTCAAGAGTTTTTACAGAAGGGGGGGGGGTAGAGAAGGAGGCCATGGCAAAGCTTATGGGGCCCAGACTTAGGGGGTTCTGCAGAGGGACAATGGAAGAGAGAAGTGGCCAGGCTAGTGGCCTTTGGGATCATGTGTCCACACCCCAAAGGCTCCATTTCTGTTATCTATGATGGCAACAGGTTAAGCAGAAAGCCAGAGAAGGTGCCTTAGGGAGCCAGTTCACACTAGCAAGTTAGTGCAAGTGGCCCCAGGAAAGAAAGGTTGGTCTCTTGCCAAGGACAGGAGGTGGTGGCGGCTCAAGCAAGCATGGAGCCTCAGCTTCAACTCTCTGTCTGACACCTTCCCTGCAGCCTCTTCTCCAAGGCACCATAATAATAATATAATAATAATTTATTATTTATACCCTGCCCAACTAGCTGGGCTTCCCCAGACACTCTGGGCGGCTTCCAACAAAATATTAAAATACCGTAATACATCAAACATTAAAAGCTTCCCTAAACAGGGCTGCCTTCAGATGTCTTCTAAAAGTCTGGTAGTTGTTGTTCTCTTTGACATGTGGTGGAAGGGCGTTCCATGACCCTCAATGACACTGCCCCCTGCAAGGCACACTTTTGGCCAGGATAACTGCCCAGGGCTGGCTGATGCTTCCGTTCAGCAAGGGGAGGGTGATGGGCTTTTGAGTTTTCCCCTAGTTACAGCTGGCATAGCTGGAGTGAAGCACGCTGGAGTACATCTGCCCCTCTTTCAAGGCAGCTGAGTGTGTGCAATTCACAAGCAGCTCATGTGAGGAGGCGCTTCGCACACCTGAAGAAACAAAAACAGTTCCCTTGCCGCCTCTGGGGTGATGGCCCACAAACCTCCCAGCACAGGGGGAGTTGCTAAGCAGCGCGGCACATCTGCGGGTGTGACAGGAGGAGACGAAAGAAAGAAGCCAGCTCAGGAAAGAGGCTCATTGAAATTAAAGCCTCCCCTCGTTTAATTTCATGTTTGATTAGTTTTGCCTAATTCATTGTTTGGAAACCTGATTTATATGCAGGGAGAGAGGCAAGTCAGTCTCAGGCAGACGTTTCGGGGTGGAGCCTCCAGTGCCCCCCTGCTCAGTCCCGCCGGCTGCAACAGCACACCAGCCCTCGGAGGGAGCAGAATTCAAATATTACAGATCAAAGCCATATGGCTCTCATCAAACACACGAACACATTTAAAATCAAACAGCATGTAAAATGGTGCCTTCCCGTCTTTCTCCTGGCAAGCCTTCAGTTCCTAATGGGGGAAGGCGCAAGAGCAGGTGCAGAGACACCCAGGAGGAGCAGGAGGAGGAGGGAGATCACACCAACTTCACCGGCTGCCCTCAAAAGGTCCTTTGCAGGGCAGGCGAGAAGCTCCAGGCCAACCCCTTAAGAGAGAAGCTGAGGGGGCTGCAGCCGAAAGAGGCACAAGTAGGGCTCACCACCGTCCCTGCCCTGGCCTGCCCTCCAACTCCAAGGGAAGCAAAAACGGGGTCTGCCAATTCACATCTGCCCACATTTCCCAATGCAGCCACAACCTCGACAAGTGGTTGTGTGCACAGGAACCTTATTTTGCCACATTTCCTTCACGGAAGCGATAATCCATATGAGCCGTCTATGGTGGGCGAAACCCTCTCTTGCCTCTCTTGCGCAGGGAGGAAAGGAGTCTTCCATAACCCAGTGACTCAAGGCAGAGGCTGTCCTCTTGGCACAAAGGGGGGCAGATGAGAAAGGACTTTCTCACGCAGTGCACAGGTCTCTCTTGGGGTACTTCTGAAAGGAACAGCCTCTATGCAGCCTGAGAAAAGCAAAGGGGACCAGGCTCCCACCACTACTGCTGGGAACCTCAAGGATTTTTTTGGGTGGGGGGTTCAGCTGCATGGCTCAGGGAGCAACCTGCAAGCCTGCTGCACTGCTCAGGGGACTCAGCTACATAGGTAGGACATGGTGGGCTTGGGCTGGGTTTGATGCTTCGAAGGGCTGCAAGCAGGGGGGGTGTGAGGCTCAGAGAGGGGCTTGGCGGCAGGGAGCTCTGGGAGCAGGACCAGATGGGGGGAGAACCAGCCAGAGAGGTGGGGGGGTGCAGCGGAGTTAAGAGTTGGGGGGGGACTAAAGTTTGATCAGAGGAGGCCCCCTGAAATGAAGGGATCTAACTTAGTGTCTGCCTCCCTCCCTGAGTAATTGAAGCTCATGCACTAACACAGAGACTCTGAGAGGCTTGTGTGCCATTATTACTTATTAAATTACTATACTGCCCTTCATCCGAGGATCATAGGGCAATTTGCAATATAAAAACAGAAGTTGTCAAAGGCCACTTACCCTCCTTTGAACCACGGTGACTTGGACGGATCGCCATCATCCGGACCCTTAAATGTTTTTTTAAGAGAGAGAGAAGGAGAGAGAGAGAGAGAAGAATTAATTGTGCTGAGCAAAGTTCCAGCCAGCTGCAGAGTTCAAAATCAGGGAGGACGTTTCATGCACGAAAATGCACACAAAGCGCTTCATGTTCATTAGCACCTCAGAGGACGGCAGGGAGGCTGTGCTGCCCAGTGGTGTGGACACGGCAGCACACACAGGAGAGGGGCCAAAAGAGCCTGTTCAGTGCAATGTGCTTTTGAGGGGGAATCAACCCACAAACATTTCTTTAAAAAAAACAAAACCCCAAGAGTTTGGCAAGAGCAGATCCTACGAGTTTGATTTGAATCTGTGAAGTCCTAATGTTGCTGAGAACATTTCCAAAATACTTATTCATTGAGAGCACACAAACAAACAGAACAAACGGACGTAAGGCTACGGACACTGGAATTGAGTCACGCATCTGCCTTCCCTTCGGCCCCTCTGAAACCAGGGGAAAGTGTCTGGTCTCACACTGCTTTTCAATCCCTAAGCCAGGAAACAGCCGGGGAGGGCACTTCTGTGAGGTGCCAGAGGAGCCTGCCAGCTGTTCCTGGCACCTGCACCACCAAGGAGCTGCAGCAGCAGCAGCAACCATTTAGTAGCAGCCTGTTTCCTGGAAGAACAAATACATGCTAGACAAATTCCTGAAAAGCAGCCATCCTTGCCTAGAGAGCACAAGGGAACAAAAGGCTCATGCAGGCAGCAGCATCCAATTCCCCAGCCTGAAGAGAGCACAAGAGAGAGGGCTCTGCCACCTCCATGGCTGGCGTCCAAGGCTCTCGACACGAGCAGCCCCACAGTCTGTGCAGGAAGCTGCCAACAGGATGAGCCCCAGAATGAGCACCGAGAGGAGGCAGGCTAATTCAATAGGAAGCCACTTATTCCAAGGTCCACAGCACTGTTGGAACCAGAGCAGCCAAGCAGTGGAACAGAAGCAGGCAAACAGTGAATGGTGAAAGGAGGAGCCCCTTTTGGTCAATTGCTCCCTTGTTCTTGGCCCCCTCAGTAGCCAACTGCCAAGTTTCTGCTAACTGCGCCAAGGAAGGCAACTGGCCCTTTGAATGAGGAGTTGGAGGGCAATTTCCACCCAGACCCCTCCCTGGGAATCCGTGGCTGCCCAGGACTAACTCTCAGAGGAATTCCTATAAGAGCAAAGGTGGAGGAATCAACAGGAAAGCTGCCTGCGCCAAGCAAGTCACAGATCAATCATGTGGCATTCAAGAAATCCACTCATGTGAAGGCACGGCGCCAGTGCTAGCAGAGATGACGTGGCCACTTTGACTCACTCCTGTGACACACGAGAAGGGCAGCACAAGTGCTGGCTCACTCCTGTCGTGCTTCTGAACTAGCTGCAGGCATCTGCAAGAACAGGATGGTGGCCCAGACAGACCTCGGGTCTGATCCAGCTGCAGGTCTCCTCTGAGGTGCCTGGGCTTAAGTCTGCTGGCTTTGTGCAAGGATGCAGTCAGATTAAAGCGACAGAACATGTATTTGGAGTCCAGATCGGCAGTCGAATGAAGCAAGCCCACTTGGGGAAGCACTATTTAGACAAACATAAGCAAAGGCCTCTGGATGCACAGCCTTCTCACCCTGGAACTTGTGCATGGAGACTATCAAATCTTAAACCAAAATGTCAAATGCATGATCTCGCTAAGAAACATGTAGACAAACCTCAATTAGAAACCTGCTTTGCTTTTTACAGAACGTTGCTCTTGGGCTTCATCCCTCTGGTGTCTGACTTCTGAATAAAATGGCTAGAAATGGACAATGAGTCTTTTGAGTTCAAGGAAGCACAAGGATAAAGCCCTTGTTGCTTGTAGCCTGCAGACCCCTAAAGACCATTTCTGCCCATCAGTTTGCACAGTTTGCACAATTGCAAAACAATTTTGCCCAGAAGCACCAGAAGAAATGGTGGCTCTGCCAATCCTTAGAATTAGAAGTAAGTCTTCTGCCAAAGTGACAAACACAAAATAATATTTATATTTTAAGTACTGCTGCCCAAGAGGTAAGAGTTGAGCCTCTGTGACCCACAGATACACACACACACTCCAGGTAACCTTCCCACGCCACACAGTACATTTATCCTCTGCTGGGACTGGGAAGGAACTGCGTGCGCACAGCAGACATGGATTTGCAACATCAACAAGGTGTTAAGTAGGAATGTTTTCTTCCTTTATAAAAGCTACCTGCACTGAACAGACTCCTCTCAGTTCATACACAAGATCAGGAATTCCTCCCAAGACTGTCGCATGCTGAACTTGCCAAGAGACTTGGCGGGGGGGGGGGAATACTTCAGGGGTCAGCCAAACAGCCAAGTGACAATTCCACAGGGCATGCACAAATAACACACTGGAGTGTCAAAAGTAGGAGATACACTGGTTAGAATGAACAGTATATAACCTGAAGTTCTCCTCTACTTCCTTCTGCAAAGGAGAAAGGGGTGGGGGGACACAAAGGAGAGGAAAGGAGAGTCACACAGTTAACACGGAAAAATTATGCTGTTGACCAAGTTTGGAAAATGAAGCAAAGCAGTGCAGAGATGTAAAATTTCTGTATCACCCCCAAAATCCCTAGTAGGAAAGGTCCATTTAGCTTGAAAAACATAGGCTCAACTTTGTACACTGAAGGTGCTGGAAGGTTGGGGTGGTTATGTTTTTAAAATTAATTTCTGTTGCAGTTTCAATGAAACACTCAGATTTCATTTTCTTCTTAGCATCAACAACATATTGTGGGCACAGAATCTTAATGACAAGTAAACCTTTTAATTAGCATAGCATAGTCACACCTGCCTCGAAATCCACAACAGTACCAGGAACCTAAAAAAATCTTGACTCACTTAAGAAGTCATGTCCCCTCTCCTTAATGATGACCCACAAAGCTCCAGGGATCCCGAGAGTAGGCTGGCTCCCACATCCTCCTGAGAGGATGTCTTTGAGCCTGCGGCAAAAGGGTCCAGGGAAGCTGTGGTGACACAACATTCAGATAACTTTTTGTTCCATAAGGAAGGGAAAAGCCAAATGCTTCTGTTACAAAACTGCGGCACTGTCCCAGAAGCTAATACTTTTAACGAAGAAGGTTGGATAAAACACCACACACTGATTTATCACGTCTAAATAACAAATCCATCAAATGCTATTGAAGCCTTCTCTGAACATTTTAAAAAAAAAAAAAATGCTGTGAGGTCTTGTCCCTCAGGACAAGCAAGCTAGCAGGGAAATGGATATACAGCTTTTTAGCAAACCCTTCAATTCAAAACACTCCACCTTGTGTATAAAAAAATGTTATGAAGGTTATTAGTGGTTCTTGGAACATTTGTTACACCAAAGGAGTCCAATGAAAGGCCAATGAGTGGCACAGGCAGGGGGGTCTTTCTCTCCCTCCCTCCCTCCCCACTTGACGCACTCTTAAGGCTCAGGCAGACTTCCTCTTGCGCTGCGTTTCTGGGCCCAGGTCTGCACTTTAAAGCTCCATGTCTGAGCAGTTTCGTTTTCTCTTCCCTGCTGCTTTCACAGGTAGAGCCCACGTTTTACCACTGAATGAAGCAAACCACAATTGGGTTCCCCGCAGATTGCTATTTGCTCCGATTCAGCAGTAAAATGCGGGTTTTTACCGGGGAGGCGCCAGGACAAAACAAACAAAATGCTTGGACATGGAGTTTAAAGCCTGGAAAGTGTGGTGCAAAATGAAGTCTGGATGAGTGTTCCTGGCAGCTCAGTAGGCAAAGCCCTCAATTCAGCACCTTGGACAGCAGCATCTCAGCGTCTCACAGCTACTCAGCTTCCCTCCCCAAAAACCTGATATAGATCAAAGGGCCCAGGAAGCCCAAATCCAGGGGGGCATGTTCAATCTGATTTAATTTGAGATTAGACCATAAATTGAGTGTACATGCATCATGCGGTAGAATATGGCTTTTTACTTTTAAGAAAGTTGCATGGATAGTAATTTGAATCCATAATGGTGACTGCTGGCCAAAAAAAAGGGAGGGGGGAGCCAGAGTGGCAGTTATTGTCCAAAAAGTAGATGACCCTTGGCTTTCAAAAAGTGAAATAAAATTGGTAAGGGGGTTAGGATTATGCCTAGAGAGAGAGCCCCGTGCCAGAAGAATCTAATTTTCAAACAAAGAGCTGACATACCAGAAACACAGCCAACCATTACCTCAGAAGTTCATCTGAAACTGTCCCAAGGAAAATACCTGACAGGGTATGCTCTGAATCAAGCTTCTTTATTACAACAAAAGCACATTTTCTTAGTAAATGTCATCTAGTTTTTCTTGGGCATAAAAGAGCAAAGAAAGAATTGGGGACCTAGGAGTCTGAAACATCAGGCCCACCTTTGCCCCATTCTCTCTCTCTCTCGCTCTCTCTCTCTCCTGTTTCAAATTCTAAATCTCCCATTCCCTAACGAAAACATGCACAAAAGGAACACATATGAGCAGTGATTTAACAGGTGGAGGAGAAATAAATCCTTCTCCCATCTGTTTTCGAAAGAGAACTGAAGCATTACTTGATAAATCTAGCACAAAATTGCTGGCAGATTTTAGCAACTGTTCCCATTTCAATTTTGGTAAATATTTGTTGTCAAATCAAAAGAACAAGAAATTAGGAAAATGAATAGTTTGTCACAAGCTCCCCAATGGCACCACAATGTCAGCCACTTATTTCAAAGGTCTCCCATTGTTGTTCTTAATTGTTACCTGAACACAAAAGGCTAATGTGGTTTGCAGTCAGAAACTGCCTCTACTTAGAAACCAGCTATTCTGAGTAAGATCAAGGTTTCTTATGAAGGAAGATGGCAAATGCTCCAAACTTTTGCCATCCCTCAGCAGAAACAACTTCTCTGCCTCCAACCCTAATAAGCTGATTTTATAAAGACCTGGAATAAATTTTCTAGGCCACAGGATGGATGGCTAGGGCATATTAATTTACTAGAATTATCATTACCTGGGACCATTTTGTGGCAGGATCCTTGCCTCATAAAAACCCCTATTTCCATAGTAATATTGAGCTCATTACAGCCTCAAACCTTCTGCACTATCCATAGCTCTGCTAGAGAATTTTACGACCCATGATTTATGAAAATCATTTAAAGTGTTGAAAGTACCGTGCTGCTTTCCTTCAGTCCTGCAGAGGAGGAAATCCCCAACAACCCTGTTTTAGAACGGCAGAAATCAAATGGCAAGAGGTTTCAGCCTGCCCTGAGTGGGAATTGCAGCCAATCACAGCTCCTGCAACTTTCCCACGTCTTCCTTGCATGCATCTCGCCTTCAAGCATCAAAGCAAAGTGCGCATCAGGGAAGTGGTTGTTCCCCTAATGTGTGGAGCAGCCTTCAGTCTGTGAGTGAGCAAGGATGAGAGTCCAGCTCTCCCAAGCCCAACACTTGTTCAACTTGATGTTCTTCCTTCTGAAGCACAGCTACGACACAACACGTTAAAAGTATTTGGAAAACTGCTTTAAGCAGGGAAAGATGAAGTATTGGGGGAAGACATGAGGCTTCTCTTGGAAAGTGGGAGTTGGTGTCATCCCACCATCCAGAGCCCTGTCATACACTGCAGAAGCACTGAGTGCCTTCCATGTGTGCATCTGGTATGCCCCATAAATGTGGGAGATGCACATGCAGAGTACACTATGACTTGATGTTGCCGCTGTGGGAAGCCACTGTGGTTCTGGCCTGGGCGCATGGACTGCAGGGTTCTGAGAGAAGTCATTCTCCCACACGGGGCAATGTGTCAAACTGTCCTAGGCATGATGTTCCGTCTTTGTATACTGCACACAGCAGAAGGAGGAGGGGAGAGAGAGCCTCATCTTTATCCTTGGAGACAGGTGCTGCTGCCAAGTGTGGTGGAGGGGGCTACCACTTGGGCGCAATTTCAGGAAACATGCATCACACATGAGAGTCTGGAATCAGGTGGGAAACTGAAAGCGCCTTTGCCACTATACCCAAGGGTCAACTGCAAAGGTGCAATTTCAAATATGTGCAAATCTTTTGCTTATTTTAGCGAGTGAGCAGGTGGTGCCTCCCCCCGCCCCCAAGACATGGTCCTTTTGCAGCTCAGTAGTACATAAGGACCAAAGCAGCTCCCTGAATCTTACTGGGTGACGCTTCTGATGAATTTTGCTTCTGCTCTTCCGCTTTGCTCTCCTTCAAGTCTCCTTATTGCTGCCTAAAGTCAAGCTCCACTGTTCTGAAGTTTGATTTTCACAAACCCTCAAAGGTAAAACACGAAGCCTAACCCAAATGGAATCTCAAGTGCCTACAATCGCTAGGAAGCAGCTCACATGGACCCCACAACTGATTATCATCTGAACAGTCCTCAATATAAACTCCACAGAAGAGGGCTCTTGATATAAGGCGCATGACAAACATAACGGAGGGTACAATCCACATGAATTCTGCACTCCAACAGAACACCTCTTCTGTGGATTTCTCAAGGGGCATCATTACATGGAGGGAAACAGTGTTCTAGCGGAGCTCTTCCTTGGGGGTGGTTATTTAAACATTTCAGGCGATTTCAGCTTCCCTGGCAAATTTATATGGGAAATGGCAACTGGCTCCTGGTTCAATATTTCCTGTGAAAGTAAAGAGACATGGAAAAGCTCATGCTTCCAAGTGGATGGTATTGGAAACACTTTCCCAACATGCTTTCAGTTTGCCAAGAAGCAGATCTGAAGTCAATGTCTGCTTCCTTGGAGATAGAACATCACAAATCATTTGGCAGACCTCCAGAAACTGGGGTTTTGTGTTTTTTGTTGTTGTTTTGTTTTTGCATTTGTTAAGGGTGCAGAGATAGGGCAGCCTTTGTCTTTGGCTCTTATCATCTGCTATCTCTGACCAAACTTCAATAAACCATTTCTATTTAATCATTCTGCCTGCAGCTGCTAAACTTTCTGACAAAAAATGAGCAAGCATTTCACCAGCAAATCTCAAGAACTTTGGGAGTACCTGAATGAATCTCTTCAGCCGAGGAAGTCCAGCTTGCCTCCTGGGCCAGTTCCTTCAAGAGCCTCCGACGCATCTGCCTCTTTTCCCTCAGGACATTCTTGAAGTTGTTGATGCACTTGTTCAGGTAGATGGTCTCGGCACACACCTTCTCAAGGCTCATAGGTCGGCACCCGCCGGGCTGCACAGGCGCAGAACCCGGATCCTGCTGGGCCTCTCCAGAGGGGAAGGGCTGCTCCACACAGCTCTCGGAATCCGGTGGGGGCACCAGGTCGGGGACCGGAGCTTTGTCAAGAGGCAATGAAGCACTGGGAAGAGTTCTCTGCATCAGGCCCACACTGTCACTGCTCACAGTCGTGTTAGCCTGGCTCTCAGAAGACTGACTAGGGGGAGTTTCAGCAAAGGTATCCAAGCTGCCATGCACACTTGGGCTACGGAGGGCAGGAGCTGGCTCATTGTTCATATGGAAGCTCTTTTCCCCTTCAAGGAGGACTTCTGGGTCCCCGGTCTCCAGTTTGTGGAACACCACCTGCAGCGCAGACCGGAAATGATTCAGTGCTTTGCCCAGTTTGTTAGTGTAAAACCTCATGTCCACAAGATCAATGCTGTCCCGAGAGTGCTCAAGGAAGTACTGGGAATTTTCTAGGACATCCCTGAAGACCTGATCAGTTGGGTCTTGCTCGTTCAGGTCAATCTGGATCATGTCTTTGAGCGTCTCACTGCTGTCAACCAATTTGCGCAGAGCGCCATCACAGCCGGGAGTGGTCATGGCCACCGGTGCCTCCTCCAGGAGACTGACTTGCTCAGGACTGAGAAACTCCAGCGTGGTGGCATCACAGTCCGTCTCGCTTTCCCCTGGAGTCAGCCCTCCTGCTTGGTCCTCTTCCACAGGGGAGGAGCTGCCCTTGGTGGCATTTTCAGCATCTGAGGCACGTCCCCCTCCTCCCTCACACAAGGCGGGCACCTTGCCCAAGTACTCCGGGGATGGCAAGGAATCCCTGCCTGTGTTCTCATGCCCAGGGCCTTCCAGCTTCTTGTGGGATGCATCAAGGACTCCAGCAGAAGAGCTGCTTTTGTGCAAAGTCTGCTCACTACTGCCCATTATTTGCACAACTCTCCCCACTTTTTCTTCAAGTTCACCAATTAAGTTGCTCTTCCTAGGTAGGGTGGATTTTGGTTGAAAGTTAAGCCTCTCCCCTACGTGGCGGTGAACCTCTTGGCAGGTGTTTTCCTGCTGAGCCTGGCAAGAGTCCACTTGGAGCTGCCCATCTCCGTCCGTCCTGACCACCTCCCCACGAATGTGCAAGGAGCCCCAGTGGTTCCCACTCTGGCCTGGCGAGGGCAAGGTGCCCAGCTGTGCCCCAGGACCCACCTGGCCATTCTGCTGGCTTTGCTCACCACTGGCCACAATGGTAACTCCTGCACTTTGCAAAAGAATCGATTTCTGGAGAATGAAGTCTCGCTGCTCAGCGTTAGCAAGCTTTACAACAGCGGGTCGTGGGGCCAGCTGCTTGCCTGTTGCTGCACCAGATCTGTAAGCATCCTTGATGTACTTGCTACGCTGAATGCCATTGAAACAGTGGTACTCTGACAAGAAACGGTGGACTAGCTCCTTGGTGTTCTCCCCCTCCTGCTCTGGGATGCCATAAAAATACAACACTGGCTCTCTGATGGGCCCTCCCAGGAGGGGCTCCCTGACCTTGGCCTTTGGCAATGGGGAGTTTTTGCTGGTGGGGCCAGAGCTGCTCTGCAGGCCCTCAATCTCGCTCAGAACAGTGTCCACGCAGCTGGAGACTTCGTCCACAGAGCCTTTGATCAAGGTGAGGTGCTGCTGGAGCTCAGCAATCTCGGTCTGGATGCGACTTATCCCTTGGAGCTCTTTCACGATGTACTCAATGACATCGGCAGAGCGGTCTCTGGGCCCAGGGCTGCAGGGAGTGTAGGCAAGGGGCTTACTTGGAGGGCAGGGCCCTTCCCCTTCTCTTTCCCCAGCAACTCCCCTCCAGCCGGTGCCAAGGCTCAAGGCAGCGAGATCGGCTTGCCCCTTGGGGCTCTCCATTTGCTCCAGAAGGCTCTCTGCAGCCAGGCGGCCAGAGACGCCCCCTAAGTCACACTGGCTTGGAACTAACGCTCGTGGGGCTTCGATGTATCCATCCCAGTCCAGCCCACCTTTACTGGCCTCCCTGGTCCCAGGGCTCCTCCCCTGAGCAGCGGAAAAGTCACTGCTTGCAGATTTCCTATTGACGCCACACACAAAGGCGTCCGTTTCTATTTCCACGAGGGAAAGCTGCTGGTGGTGATTCTGGCTCAGGGAGAGCTCGCTCGCCGGCCCTTGCAGAAGCTTCTTCATCTTCTCCTCCAGAAACAGCAGGGCCTTCTGCTTCTGAGAGGGCTGCCCAGTTAGGAGTTTCACAGCAGACGTTCTAAGCACAGAAGCAATGTCATCTTCTAGCCTTAGGGTGCCTCTGCCGGCGCACATCCTCAGTGGCCGTGTTGGCGCCCTCTCATCATGCCACAAAGCAGCAGAGGCCTGTGCCCCTCGCTGCCCGCCCAGCAAGGCTCTCTCGGCCAAGGATTAAGACTCATCAGAAGCCGCTGTCAAGAGAAGGGACAGAGACGCTGTGTATCGGAGTCAGTGGAGAAAAAAGCGATGCACACATTCACACACACACACACACACACACACACACACACTAGCTTGGGCCACGTAATCGAACAAAATTGCACCCGTGCAGCAGGACAAATCTATTTTTGCAAGCATGCCGGTATAACCTGCTGTTCCATTTCAGCCTTCCAACTGAATGAAGGTCCTGGGGCTAAGTGGTGTGCAGGAAGGTCTCCCTGACTCTTGCAACAAGTAAAGGCTGCCTTCACCTTCCCCCAAATTTGCCTTATGAGAATGGTTTCCTTTTCCACCAGGGAGACTGGAATTTTATCAAAACTGAAGTCTTAGCAGCAGAGCCCTCTCTATTTATCCCCCTCAAGTACAATACCCTGGCGTATCCATTACCTGCCTAAAGTGCTCCTTGGCATGCAGCCAGCAGCTCTGCCCTGCTCCCTAAGAGGCGCAGGCACAAGCCAGTTCCAGCTTCAAGGTACGTCTTTGTATGGGCACAGATTTGTCTGTGTGCAGCTATCATTTTCGCAAGAAAAATGATGAAAGAACACACAGAAAAGGCCTTGCCTGCATACAGAAGCTTTCTTTTTATAGCTTTAAGGTCATCTGCTAATATCCGAAAATCAGTTAAGGGAAGGCTCAGCACAACCACTTAGTCCTTGTCCCTTAATGAAGATAGAGGCAAGTGAACAGAACATTCTCCCCCTCCCCATGTTGAAGGTTAGATTGCAATCTCCTTGGCGGCAGGAATACACTTCTTTTTATGAATTTAACAAAATTTGCGTGCCACTTCACTGCGCAAAAAAACTTAAGCGGTTTGGAAGAAGATAGGTGCCTCTTTCCTTGCTGTTACTCCAGTGGGCCCTAGTGGCATGAGATGCGTATATAATGCAGAAGACATTTTTATTGGGCCACCTCCTCACAACTGTGAAATAGGCAAGGTTTCACAGCATTGAAACCTTGGACAATTACATAATTCTACACCAACTGCGACTGGCCTAGTGAGCAAGAAACTCAGCCAGTTTCTGCAACTATTATTTTGCATCGGTAAGAAAGATTTACCATAAATCTGGTGAGAGTTAACATTTGCAGTTGTTCCTTAAAAATAAATAGGGGTAAAATAGTGGGTGCTGAAGGGTCCTGGAGGAGGAGGAGGAGGAGGAGAGGAACAGGCACTCGAGGCAGAGCCAGGAAGTCCAGTTAAACCCAGTGACACCACTGAGACCGAGAAAGCTAAGATCCAGGACAAAGCAGGCATTCCCCCTGACCAGCAGAGGCTGATCTTTGCTGGGAAGCAGCTGGAAGATGGCTGCACGCTCTCCAACTACAACATCCAGAAGGACCCTCCTCAAAAAGGGGTGCCCTCTGTTCCAGCAAGCACCCCAGCCTGGCCCAGCACAGCGGGGTCTGCCGACACTCAGCTCCATTCAGAAACTGCTGGAGCAGCGAAACAAAACCCGCTTTTCCATGCTCAGTATTCAGCATCCCAGAGCAGCATATTGTGTGAAGCACCGTCTCTTTCCCAGTTCTACTGAAAGCTGTCTGCTTTTCTGCTTACTTTTCTGACTATGGACTGGAAGGCTGGGGCGGAAATCTTAATAATTAAGAAGACAACTTTTTTCCGATGGAAAAAGCTTCAATTTTGTTTAAGAGAAAAAGCCGCCGGACTGTTTGGGACGTGTCTGCAGGATTGGCCTGCTACTTGTGCGTTCTCTTGAGGGCGAGCGGCATCGCCCTGCAAAATCTCGTTTCTTCTGAGGGCACATCAATGACAGTGCCACCGTTTCAGCCCACAGAGTAAGCAGCCATTCATTTCCAGCGTCAAAGAACACTAACTATCTCTAAGTGACTAAGCACATTGGAGCAGGGGGGGCAGGACTGGAGACGCAGGCATTGGAAAGAGGGGTCTGTACCGAAAGATGGCTGCCCCCCAGATGAAGTTTCACACCTCACCCCAAGTGCAGGAACAATCTCCTAAGAGGAGATGCACTGCTTTGGGAGTGGGGGCAGGAAGAGAGGCATTTATCGCTAGAAACCTTGTTTGAAGTTTGCTGGGCTTGCAACTTCCACTGAAACCGTTAAGGACCGTAATGGGAACGGGTGCAAAAAAAAAGCTTATCCCCAGAAGCTCAGGCTGGATAAGCAGTTTATGAAAATATGCAATAAAAACATTCTAAGTTGTTAAAAGCACTAAGACCAGCCCCAGAAAGGAAATATTTTATTTTTTCATGTTTAAGCTTTGCAGTCAGCAGAGAAAGGACACTCCTTAGCTGTGGGGCACCCCACAAGAGCCCCCACCTACAAGCCCCTGCTATTCAAAGCTGGCCTGACAGGCAGAGGGCACCATCCAGCAGCCACGTTGTTCCTAATGAGCCGCAAGGGAGTCGGCAAGTAAAACCCCAAATTGCTGCCAAGGAGGTGGCAGAGACCTAGCAGGGAGCACAAGGGAAAACAAGGTGCAGGCCCTTTGGGTGCCATCACATGCTCTGTATCAGGGTGGCTAAATTGTGTGCAGGCTGAGAACCACATTGGCCCTCTGGGGGTAGCATATCAAAGGGGGAGGGGCAGAGCACATTGTGGGCATCTTTCAAAAGGGCACACGGGGGCAGGTCTTGGGGAGCTACAAAAAACCCCCCACCTCTTGGCAGCATGGTATCACAGCAGGGAACCTAGGGGAAGTAGTCAATAATAAAAAAATTAAAATGGGGGAAATTGGGGGGGGGTCCTATCTGGGGCACAAACTTCTGGGCATCATGGAATCACAACAAACCAATTACTCTTTTTTGAGTCTGGAGTTCTATGACTCCCCAAGGATATTTGTGTTCCTGGAGAAGACAAAGGCTTGGAGAAGGAGAATCGTGGCCAAAGCAACAAAGTTTGGGAACTGGCAGGTGGAGGAGGGGATTTATAGCTTTCAGCTCTCTGCCAGTCCAACAGTGGGTAGGGAGGGAACATGGAGGGCAGTGTCAGGATTTGACCTTAGGATTTCTTCTGGTCCTAAACTCATCTCAGCAGCAATCAAACTGGATCTTGTGGTTGCAGCATACAGCTGATCAGATACCCTGAGCAACCACCACAGCAACAAGGGAGAGAGAAGGGGAGTTTTTATAAAAGCACTCCAATCTCCAACCCCACCCATGGGGGGCTGATGGATAGCAGCAGCACATCTAGGATGAGACAAGGAAAGAGTCCCTCTCCTGCTGAGATCTTCCTCCAGTAGACTCTCAAAATAGCATTCAAGAAGGCTGCACATTGTGAACATGTGTATCTGCCTCTTACGGTGACTGAAACTATGGGGAAATAAAGAGCAAGTGTGACGATAGCTAGGTAGCCTTGCAATTCTGCTAACCAGCTTTCAGGTGATAAAGGATGCTCCTTTGGTATTAAGGGCCCAGAAAAACTCATTTGAAGATAAGCTGATCCAGTCAAAGATACTGTTGCCTTGCAATAATGCAGCCATTAAGATGCTGAAATAGCTAACTGTAGCTCCTGGGAAAGCCAATCAAGTTGGAAACATTGATCAAGAAGAGTTAAACAGCAAGACACTCCTTGTCTCCTAATGCTAAGGATCACCCAAGTAAACTGATTGGAAGCACAACACAGAACTCACACACAAAATTCACCACCGCAAGGCACCATGTGGCGAAATGGCTGGGGAAGCTTTTTTCAAGGCTGACACAAATCTGTCTGATAGACACGGGCAAAGCTATTAGCCATGGAAGATGGGCTAGTGTAGGTTTTCCATCTGTCTTTGGCAGCCGTCTCGCTCTGGAGAACCTGAGCAACCTCAGCAACAAGGCCTCCGGGCTCCTCCCTCCTGCCAGTCTTGTAAGCCTGGACAGCAATGGGCTGGGTGGGCCTGGGCCTAATCCTGCAAGGCAAACCTGGCCGCCTTGCTTTGGGTTAGGCTTGCAAGGCTACAGCAGAAGCCGGAGAATGAAAACTCACAGCTGAGTGCCAAAGGAAAGGTTGCTATGGCAGCCCTTCTCGACATGCGGCAATTCTGACACTTGCTGGGAATTCTTACACGGCACCTTTTATGGCCAACGGAGGACTGCGCCTGCTTCAAACGAGGCCTGGCCAACGTGCCGGGATGATGCTGCTTTCTTGGCTCCATCATCCCTGGAGGCTGGCAAGCAAAGATTGCAATTGCAATTTGATGACACTTCAGGACGACAGTTTCTGTCCTCGTCGCTTGCTTCCCAAACTGTTTATTTTCTAAAGCCTGATCTGCCAATAAGCAAGCTGCTAATCTCAGCGAGAGCTGAAGCAGGCACTACGCGGCTGGATGAATCACATTTCGGAAGGTAGAGAGCCGAATGAGAACGCTTATCAAAGGGAAAATATTCTAAACTCCAGCCAGAGCAAGCACATGCGCTAGCAAGTCGCTCACCAAGCTCAGAAGGGAATTGAGACTCAGATCAAAATGTTTATAGAAGAAAACGGGAAGCAAAGAGAAGGATGCAAAATAAACAGATGTGGAGAAGATACAGCTGCCTGAGATGCTACAGCTGCTGATCAGGGCAGACAATGCTGAGCTCAATGGGCCTGACTCCTAGGTTTCTACATCCATCTCACTTGTTGCCAATCGCACCAAGATTCATGGGAGCCATTGCAGAGGCTCAGACTGGCACAGCCTCTTGTGCCAAGGAATGCATTTGGGAATGTAAAGGGACTCAGGCATCCCAAAACAAGCTACAGGTCCCATGACATCCTAGTTACATGGCAGTCAGAGGGGACACATGTGGCAGAAAGCAACAAAGCTTTCTGGGGATGAATGACAAGAACAGAACACAAACTGATTGGTACAAAAAGCCGGTGATAGAACTTGTCAAGTCACTCAGCCTTGAGTAACCAGTGCTGATTGCTGCAAGGCTCTGTCAGCCTAACCGCTTCCTCCTACGGAAGGGAGAGAAGCCACCTTGAAAGACCTTCCCATTCTCCTCCTTGCTAAGAAAGCTTATCATTAATGCCTCATCAAGATAAGCTCTATGAACAAAACTGAGGCACCCATTAAATTTAGTTAACGTTAGAAGCATTTCAACAATTGGCAGGTGACAATTTTCCTTCAGAAAGGTAAGTAAGCGTAAGGGTAAGCAAAAGTAAGCCTACGCAGACTAACCTACTCTTTGAACAATCTAGAAGCAAAAGTCAACAGACATGGAAACCTACTCTTAGGAGCAAGGTATGAAAATTCCAGTGACATTCTCCATAGTTGAAGGAATAACAGATACATTGCAGCCAGATTCAGAAGACATTTGACCAACTGAGTGCAAAGTGCAAACACTTGAAATGTGCTTGGAAAGTCCTCTGGGAAAACCTGAAACTGGGGGCACAGATGCCCGGGGGGGGGGCAGTGGATTGGCCACTATTTGATCTATATGCTAAGAAACATGTTTCTTGTTGGCGAGAATGAAGTTTGGTTTCTGACAGCACGGCGAGGTATTTTGTCTCTGCTCCGCACGAGGATTCAAAGCAGGTTTTTAGCCAGGCAGACATGAAGCGGCAAGAGGCATGGCAGCTTCTGTATCCAAGGGTGATGCCAGCGCCCCTGGGAGAGCTGCAGGTCGGCCGCGGCCCATGCCAGGCTCCTCAGATCTCTTTCCCTCCAGACTCCTCTGCAAGGAAATTTGAAGCATGCCAGTTGTTTGCACAAGGAACTTGGGTAAGTGATGTCTTGGACAATGGAGGCTGCCCGCTAAAAGCTGTCCTGGTGACACCCAAAAAGAAAAGCAAACCACCTGCAAGCCTCCTGTGTCATTGATTTTATGTTTCTGAACAATCTCCATAAAAGAAATGAACTCTGGTGAATCTGTGCTAGATTGCCATTTCCAGGCAGCTGGCTGTGAAAGTTCACACCCCCTTTCCAAGACTGTGGGTCATCACTAACATGGGATTCTAACAGGAGCAGCAATGTGCACCCCTGTGAGGAAGGCTGCCTTTTTTCACTCCCAGTTAAACTCCAGGGCCTGGCAAACGGGGCTTCTGCAAAACCAGGACCAAAGTGCCCAGCCTGGGAATTAGAATGGCAAAGCAAGACTTCAAACAACAGTGAATTTCAGCACTCCCATTCCTCCCTGAGGAGCAACTCTCTGTCTCTTGTTCTTCCTTGTCAGCTTCACAAGTGGCGTCACACAACAACTATGTGAGGCAGCAAGAAGCTTTTCCTATTTCTGCCTCTCGTGCAAAGCAGAATCCCAGCCAGGGATACTCACAACCCCCAACCCAGAGCTGGCTTCAGCCGGGAGAGATGCCAGGGTTCTCTTTGGATGAGGCAGAAGAAGGAATCGCAAGGCGCTCGGCACTTACGGCTCTGCCACCCACCAGCCTGTCTCCAGCCCCAGACGGGGGAAAGAGTTCAAGGGCAGAAAATATCTTCAGCTTTGTGTGCATGTGTGCTTCAATTTGGCGAAGTCGCTGCTGAACAAAATAATTCAACAGGCTCCCTAACCATGTGCCCTTCAAATAAGATTCTTCACCATAAAGTAAGTAGTC